>NC_090053.1:7411256-7416256 GCF_038355195.1 Osmerus mordax
AACCTAGAGAAGGCGAGCGGAGGAACGGCTGGAAGAGTTGAAAGGATTCTCTGACCTTGCCGTGTGTTTCTGAAGGAAGGAAAATCAATGCGTAATGGAGTCTGGGTGAAAGCAAGGAGGCAGGAGGAGATACAGGCAGTCTGCTAGTACGGCTGCCAGATCAAACCAATCAATCCCCACATTTCAGAGCCCAGACCAGCTCTGCCACTTGTACAATACAATAACCTTCCCCCTCCTGGCCCCCAGCCTTCAGGGCAGCCATGGATCACTAATGGAGGAACTGCTTACTGCTGACCCAGCAGCCTTGGTTCCTGGTTGGGGATGGGAGGTGGGGGACTTGATGCTAGACGCTGCACGCCTGGATGGTTGGGCAGGGGGTACATGAGGATAGATGCTGGAGCCATTGCTGGGGAGGGGAAGGGCACCTAAGGGTAGACGCTGCAGCTGGATCAATTATGCAAACATCACACTCGTGACGAGGCTCCCTCTGACTGTGGCTGAGGGAAGAGGAGGAGAGAGACGTCAACTGCACTGTGGAGGAAAAAAAGATCTTGTCTCTCCTAATATAAATGTGTTTCACTACTCATCCCTGTGGCCGATATACCCCACTGTCAGAGAGCGAGAGTGAGAGAGAGAAACAGAGAGAGAGAGAGAGAGAGAGAGAAAACAGAGACCCTAATCAATACATCATCCCTTTACTGTGGTATTAATTACGCCAGATCATTGATCAGTCACCCATTAAGCGTCTGGGCAACACCAGACACTGCCCCATTACACATCCCTCAGCTCTCCTCCTGTTCTTCTACCCTCCTCCAGGTATCTGTCTGGCCCTCACTTCTCCTCCTCTCCTCTCCTCTCCTCTCTGCCCCCCCCACACCCACACACCCACAGTGGCCTAATCTTGGTGTCTCTGCTGAATAAGGGAACGGGAGTTAAAGTAAAATGATAAAACCACTGGACCCTGGTTCCAGGATTACAGGGTCGTTGATCTTAAGTCTACTTTCCCAGCTCTCCCCTCTTGCTCTATTTCCCTCTGTCTGTTTTGCTGCCCTCCTTTTCCCCTCGGGCCCCACGCTCCATGCCCAGGGCAGAAGGGTTAATCCTCTCTCCACAGGCCAGTAAGCCCAGTCAGCCCTTCTGTCCTATCTCCTCCATCAAGATCAGTTTTTTTCTAGACTGTGGGCAAGGCCACCAAAGTTGCCAGATGAACTTTGACCTTTCATGTTAGGAGCATTCCATAACCGCTAACATCCCCTCTGACATGCTGACGCGGTGCGCGCTCTCACACACACACACACGCGCGCACACACACACATATAAAAAACCTCAACAATTCCATTGCAATTCCAACGAAGAACACAAACAACAAACATTGTGAAACAGATATTTTCATTTAACGCTCACTTGGAAAATAACAAATGGTTGGGTTTGCAATCCAGTAACCCAAGCAGGAGACAGTACACGTGTAATGGTAACGTGTAATGGTAACGTGTAATGGTCCAGAATCTCTGTCTCTGTCGTGAAGAGAAGGACTACTTCAAATCAGCACAAGTATTTACATGACCTCCCCTGACCCCTGCAACAGAGAGGAAGCAGACAGTAAACATAGGAGACAAATAAAAGAGAGAGGGAGGGAGGGAGGGAGGGAGGGAGGCAGGGAGGGAGGGAGGGAGGGAGGGAGGGAGGGAGGGAGGGAGGGAGGGAGGGAGGAGGGAGGGAGGGAGGGAGGGAGGGAGGAAAAGACATAGAGAAAGATGTAGTATGTTCTTAAAAAACTAACATGTATTGCTGTTTAAGTTGTATTATGTGTCTGTATTCACTATTGCATTTGGAAACCCACCTGGTCCTACCTGGTACAGTATACCAGCACACACCTGGTCCTACCTGGTACAGTACACCAGCACACACCTGGTCCTACCTGGTACAGTACACCAGCACACACCTGGTCCTACGTGGTACAGTACACCAGCACACACCTGGTCCTACCTGGTACAGTACACCAGCACACACCTGGTCTACGTGGTACAGTACACCAGCACACACCTGGTCCTACCTGGTACAGTACACCAGCACACACCAGGTCCTACGTGGTACAGTACACCAGCACACACCTGGTCCTACCTGGTACAGTACACCAGCACACACCTGGTCCTACCTGGTACAGTACACCAGCACACACCAGGTCCTACGTGGTACAGTACACCAGCACACACCTGGTCCTAGCTGCTCCAGAAGTACACAAGCAGAGTAACACAGGGAGGGTAGGACATGCTTTCCTCTTTACTTTATGCTTATCTCTCTGACCCTTTCTTTGTTTCTCTATCTCTCTGAATCTACCTCTGTGTCGGTCTCCATTTCCTCCATTTCATCTCTCTCTCTCTCTCTCTCTCTTCTCTCTCTCTCTCTCTCTCTCTCTCTCTCTCTCTCTCTGTCTCTCTTTCTCTCTCTCTCTCTCTCTCTCTCCAACTCCCTCCCTCCCCCTCTCTAACTCTCTCTTTCCCTTTCCCGTCTCTCCACCCATCTTTCTCTCCTCCCCCCTGGCCTAACTGAACTTTTGCAATGGGTTGCCATGGGGACAGGGTAAAGAGCGGTGCCGTCAGAAGGTGCGTGCTTGCCCAAGCTGCCCGCGTCCAGGACAGGACGCTCTATACGGTTCACGACCACGGCGTCTGTGTGCTCAAGGTACATGAAGGCAACTTTCCTGTTTGCCAGACTGTGTGTGCCTCTGTGTGTGCGCGGGCATCCGTCTACAAATGAGTCATTTGCAAGTCCAGTTCCGCTACCCCCTCGCTCCGTTCCCCTTGAGAGACGCTTTCCAAAAACAAATTCTCCTTAATGAGACACCAGGGAGATTTCAATGCATATGACCTTTTCCTGTCAGCTCCTAATGAAAATCCCTATTAGGTTGAGGGACGCCTACAACGAGCACAGACCGCCGGCTAAGTAGCCCGCTCTCTCAGATGGATGGACACGCCGGCCATATAGCAGAGCACTCCGAAGGGAGCGACGCGGCCACAGACACGTCCTCTAAATGGAAGAGGATGCCATGTAAACAGTTTGTTTAGAGGATGGGACAGGGCTAATACTTCCAGTCCATAGAATACAAAAACACACAGGCTGTTACACTCTGTTCAGGCTGTTACATTCTGTTCAGGATGGTGCATTCGGTTTCGGGCTGTTGACATTTGTAGCCGCCTGCTTATTTGCAAGTGGTTCGTTCAACAGGAAGCTCAGAAAAGGCAGGTCCTTTTCGCCTGTTGACAAAATGACGCGAGAGCCACTGTGAAAACACACACGACTAAAACACACAGAAAAAAACGTGTTTAGTAAATATTCCTATCATCTCGTTAATCTCAGATAATTAAATAACGCAATGAGGCTAATGTAGGAAATGGCTGTCCAATGCTTGCCGAATCAGGTGTGCCCACCTTTTCTTCAATTTTACATTTAGTCATTTACATTTAGTCATTTGGCTAAATGTAATTGCCATCTTCAATATGGCAGTATTTGGATATTCTTGAAAACGAGACCGAACACCTTTGTAAAAATATGAACATGCTACCATTGCACCTTGCCAATTAGTTTCGATAGACAGACAGATACATACACCTGACAGGAGTCAGGTGGCTGAGCGGTTAGGGAATCGGGCTAGTAATCTGAAGGTTGCCAGTTCGATTCAAGGGCAAGGCACTTCACCCTGCTTGCCTCGGGGGAATGTCCCTGTACTTACTGTAAGTCGCTCTGGATAAGAGCGCCTGCTAAATGACTAAATGTAAATACATGCAGAAAGCCAGACAGACAGACAGAGAGACAGACAAGCAAACTCAGTAACAACCCCTTCCTCTCCTCACACAGAGCAGGGGAGATTTGCCGGGGATTTTGTGGAGCCGCCACTACAGGTACCCGGTGACACATCAGCATCTATTTGAGGATAATAAGGCCAGCTTAGGCCCTGTGTGACTCAGGCAAGCGCTAAGACAGCGGTAGACAACAACAAGGCCGGCTGGCAGACAGCCAGAGACCCGGGCTGCACTGACCATCTGTGATGAGCATCCAGTCGCTCAGCATCAGCCACGGCGGCACGACAGTACTTGACAACGTTCCCTCGGCTTCGGCATCAATGCCTCCTGTCATCACAAGAGGACTTGTGTCCTCTCAAGCATCAGTTCAGGTCCACGGAATCCTGCCGGAGAGCTGCGTGTCTCATCTGCCGTGATCTTGCATGCGCGGCTGATCGCCCTCCTTCGGGGGTGGGTGGTGAGGTGAACCGGACCAGGTGCTAACTCGGTTCCAGTCTGGGTCTAGGCCGAGCCACAGTAGGGAGCAGGAGGAGTAGGGAGCTGGATATGACACGCTGAGTCCACTCTCTGACGAGACACTGGCCTTTAAAGGAGGCCAAACTAAAGTTCAGTGACATAGGTGAAAGCAACTTGACTGGTGTGTGTGTGTGTGTGTGTGTGTGTGAAAGCCCCTCCCATCAAGAGCGTAATGGTAAACAAACCTCTTGAGAGTGTACCGCAAGCCAACAGTCAACAGGGAAGAGTAAGGGGAAAACCCAAGAGAGGTAGAGAGAGATTGAAGGAGGGAGGGAGGGAAAGAAAGAGTGGGGAGACGACAGAGAGAGAGAGACAGAAAGAAAAAGAGAGAGAGAGAGAGCAGAAGAGAGAGAGGGAAACAAATGCCCTGAGAGGGGAGTTTCCCTTCAAATGGAAGAAGCTCAAAGTGAAGCGTTATCAACATTCCCATCTTCATGTAGAAAGGTGGGAAGTGGAGGGAGAAAAAGAGGGCATGGGCAGGACGGAGGTAGAGGAGCAGTACGACTCCAAGAGATCAAAGTCAAGCCAACACTACTAGGATCAGGACAGATACTGGCTAATATTAATGTGGTGTTGCACCAGTGTTATACACGCGCCATTCCTACACACAAGCTTAATCGCTAGTGGCTTTGATGGTATTAACTTTGCCCTGGTGATAAACTGGGGCCCTGGGCCTGGGAGAGA
>NC_090053.1:7421256-7470083 GCF_038355195.1 Osmerus mordax
ACACACACACACACACACACACAACAGATGAGGAGATACACGTCTACGAGGACACTCATGTCAAGCAGACAGTGCTGTGGTCTTTACTTGTCGTGGTGTGTGGATCTTTACTCTTCTTATCGTCTATCTGGGTCTGCTGATCCATTCCATGTTATCCTCAGCCAGGGGGAGGTCTTGATTTCCATGCACTAAGTGCTTTCAAGCATTAGCCAGCATTCAGGGCACAATCAACAAGCCAGACAGAGACATACATAAAGTAGGAAGTGCACATTCATTGGCGTCTCCTGTCAGGTGTCTCTCTAAATGAGAGGATGGAGTCCCACAGTCAGAAGATTGAAACCAGACTGGAGATTGTTCAGCCTGAATTATGAATCACAAAAGCTACATGTTTGGCTATGCAAAATATACAATGAGCAAACATACCTGATAAAACAGAGAGAGAAGGGATGGGAGAGGGAGGGAGGGGATAAAGAGAGCAGAGAGATGGAGAGGGGCGTGGGGTGGGGGAGGGAGCAAGGGATGGAGGGAGGGAGGAAGAGAGGAGAGAAGAGAGAGCGTCTTCATGACCTTGAAGGTGATGGACAAGGTGATGATGTGTTGTAGACCAGGGGATCTTCTTTCAAGGGCACTCAGAGGATGGATTAGGATTGTGAGTGGAGACACACACACACACACATAACCTACTTTACTAAGTTCCCTCACATCTATCAACTCCAGAATATAACCCCTGGATAACCCTGCTTCCAACACTATCCTTCTGTCTCTTCTCCCACCTGCTCTCTCTCTCTCTCTGTCTCTGTCTCTCTCTCTCTCTCCCCTTCTCTTCTGATCCTCTCTCCATTTTCTTCTCTTTGACTCTCTCTCTTTTTCCTCCTCTTACCCCTCCTCCTCCTCTCTCCCTATTTCCTCCATCCTCTATGCCCACTCACCAGGTTCAGACACTGAAGAAATATTTTCCCTTCCTTTGCTGAAGAAGTGCAACTGATCATGCAGGCCAGCCATACAACTATTAGGCTGGGAGCAATTACATTGTCCCCTAAAGTACAGCACAGAGCAGTTTCTGCTAAGGATCATATTAGCTGAGATGATGCTTAGGGGTGCTTTTCTAATATGGAATCGCTCCTCAGTCTTTCTTTTAATGTCTAGCATGGCCCTGACGCAAGACTTGTGGAGGCTTGCATGCGTGACTTCACAGACTAAATTAAAAGCAAATTATCTGTGACTTTCGCAATTTTGTTTTGCTCTACATGATACATGAACACATAAAAACACATGGCTGTGCACATACACACACAAGATATATTTCCAACACGATGTTTTCGCTTGTTACTGTAACGTATTCCTTGAACGTTCAGTGTCAAACAGGCCACGCGACGACTATCTCTGGATCAAGCCGAACGCTGACTGGCCAAATGAGTATGGCCTGAGTAAAGAGGACCAAATTAATGCACCGTCAGGCTGGGATCACGGAGCAGGGTCTAAACCCACACTCACTTTGTTCTGAGTAAATACAGTTACCTCTCCACTGGTTGATACAGGAAACTACAGCACAGGCTCTTCGCAGAAATGGGCCGTTGACATGACAAGCTAGCATAATGTGTTAGCATAATAGGCTAGCATGCATTGTTTTTCGATTACATGTGGTCTTTCTGAAAGACTGAAAAACTTCTTGAGGAGTAGAGGGTTTCTCCTGAAAACTAAGCCCAATGTCTACCTAATCCTCTGAGAGATGGCAGGGGAATTGCAGAAGTGCCGTGGCTTTATAATATCACCTTGGGATTACTTTCACAAAGAGAGGACAAGATGAGGAGGGGAGGAGAGGCCTTGAATTCCTACTGTCATTGAGCCATCTACTCCCCAGGAAGACTGCTGTATAGGGAGCATGCAGGCACGCACACACACACTGCTCCCCCAGACAAAATAAGCACTTAATACTTCTGAGTCTGTACATTAGTTCCTGGGGGAGGAAGGCTGTGCTGTCAAACAAACTGGCCCATTAATTCTTCCAGCCCCAACCCCCCCATCCCACACCACCCTTCCCTCCACCTCGCCCCTCATCAGTCGCCCGCTCCCGCCAACGAAATGTCACGCCTCCCCAGCGACTGCCTCATCACATAGCAACCCATCCCTGGTCCACAGCGTGCCAGCCCTCAATCACGCAGCTTCACCATGGCGATGCGTCTCACGTAGGGCAGGCGGGCACTTTGTCTGGCGCCATCGGACAGTGAGGGATGAGGGGGGAGGAGGAGGGGGGAGGAGGAGGCACAGGCCTGGGCTGGCGGCTGTAACCTGAGATGACACTGAGGCTGTCTGTCTCTCGAATGACCCGACGTCACTGAAGACTGACTGTCTGTCTGTGGCAGGACTTCACCTGACCTGACTTAAACTGTCTGTGTGTCTGACAGGGCTGAACTGACATGACTGTCTGTGACCGGGCTTCACCTGACCTGGCCAGACTAAATCTGTTTGTTTGTTTGTCTGTCAGTGTTCCTGTCTCTCTGACCAGACAGCTCCAGGGTCTAAGCAGTGGGATCAATGGAGGAGTCATGGCTACCATCAAAATAAATACCACATACCACAATTTATTAACTCTTAAACCGAATATCCATCTGACATTTAAGTGTCCCATATTTTATCGCAGTACAGCGTACGCAGGATAAATACATATTCATCTTCATCCAAACTATTCTTCCACACCTGGGTTCTTTGTCCAGTGTCGTGGAGAAGGACATATAAAATAAGTAGAGGGATAGAGGGCATGAAAAGGAGATATATATTCACTGGAAAGGAGCTCTGTTTTGTCAAATGTCCTCCAGGGGACAGGGGGATGAAAGCGAGGGAGGTGGAGAGGAGAGAACAAAAAAGGGACACGCCACCTGCTCTCCTCCTCCCGTTCTCCCTGTCGCGCTCGCTGGCTAATGAGCTCCTAATTGTGTCGCCGGGCCACAGTGTCACCATGGAAGATAAACCCAGGTGCAAACGATCTGAGTCCCTACCAGAGGAGAGAGAGAGAGAGAGAGAGAGAAGAGAGAGAGAGAGAGAGAGAGAGAGAGAGAGAGAGAGAGAGAGAGAGAGAGAGAGAGAGAGAGAGAGAAAGAGAGAGAGGCAAAGATGGAGAGAAAAAAGGGAGAGAGGGTGAAAAGGGAGGGAGAGAGGGTGATAGAAAGAGAGTCTTTGATGTTTCATTGGAATGTAGATGAGGGAAAGGTACAAGTGGATCAGGTTCTCTTTATTTTTCGTCTCTCTCTTCCTCTCTCCTCTCTCTCTCTCAACTCAATTATTTTGTGAAGACTAAGACAATTTAACCGCAAATGGAAGAAAAAAACAAATTTTGTAAAATAATAACTCTCTTCTCTTCTGCCAGTCAACTTTTTTACTAAGTGTGGTAGAGGTCAAATGCATTCAAAGTGAGAGACTGAGAAAAGGTGAGGGAGATTTAAGGGAGACATATACAATCACGGGAACTTGAACACACACACGCTACACACACATGCACGTACACACACACACACCTACATTTGTCTGACCTGAAAACATCCATTGCCAATGATGTGTTAAAGACTACAAACTGAAAAGGAACAGAATAAGGCTCTGCCTAGGCTGTATCCAGCTAGCCTGCCTCTGTTTAACGTGCCTGAGGTTTACCTGACTCTATACAGCCTGCCTCCAATTAGCCTGGTGCTATTTAACCTGCCTCATCTTATTCTCCAGTTTACATGCTTAAACTCTGTACATCTAAACTGCATTTAGCCTACCTCAGATTAGCATACCTCAGTTTACCATTCCTCTGTTTCGCCTGCCTCCATTTAGCCTACCTCTGTTTAGCCTGTGGGCCACATCTCCATGTAGTAAACAGTGGAAGGCGAGCTATGTGCTGGAGGTATCCCAGGTATAGCGGCGCATACAGCCGGGCCAGTGGACTCATTTCTCTTCACAGCCGCTGCAGCACCCCAGCGCCCTGTGTGGTGATGAAGCAGAGGACTGACAGAGATACACGACTCCACCAGCCCAGCCCAGCACCTGCCCAAATGAAAACAAATGGACCAATCCAAAAACTGCTGCTTAGAAGCAGTTTAAGAACGTGTTATTTTACATATTTCATCTCTTAAGTTTGTTTGTTTATTGGTGCATTTGTTTGTATTCTTTGTTTGTTGGTGTGACTTGGAGGATTTGATTCAAAAAGCCCTACAGTTCTATTCTGGTTTAGTGGCTACCGAGGTCAGTCAAGGGGAATCCATCCAACCTCCATCATAATCAGCTCTTTAGATGATCTGTCACTGAACCCTGACAGACCCGCAGTCAATAGAAACCACAAATGGGGCATGAGACCTACAGCTACTGAAAGTTTTAGTCCAGATCGTTAGATCGTTTTCTAACCCTTCATGTTACTGGAGACATTAGGTTACAAGAGAGAGAAAGAGAGGTGGGTCGGGGGGAAGGGAGGAGAAGAGAGAAGGGGAAATGAGAGGAGGGCCTGGAGGGCTAGTTTGACACCTCGTCCGGAGTATAAGGAGTGAGTCAGAAGTCCTGTCTAGGTTCTCATTAGAGGCGGCTTCAGAGAGACTGACTCCATTACCATCTCTGACACAGCAGTTCCAGCTAGACTAATAACTCAGTAATGACCCTGGTCTAGCTTCTTCCTGCTCTCTGCCTGTCTTCTCAACCCTGCAAACCTACAGTACCCACCTCCACATACCAGCTACCCACCTCCATACCAGCTACCCACCTCCACCTCCACATACCAGCTAGCCTACCTCCACCTCCATACCAGCTACCCACCTACACACACACAAGCTACTCACCTCTACCGCCACACACAAGCTACACACCTCCACCTCCACACACAAGCTACACACCTCCACCTCCGTATACCAGCTACCCTACCTCCACCTTTCACCCACCCTCTATACCAGCCTCCCCATCCCCTGCTTCCCTCTCTGCCTCCCCAGCCCTACAGCTCCCTCCCTGGCTGAAAAACCCCAAGTAGAGCATGGATCCAAGCTCTGACAGATGCAATGGTACGGCGGCCTGGGGCCGGTAGGATAGTGAGCCAGGGAAACAGCATTAAAGTCATTAACATGGGTTTAGAATGGGACTGAGGCTGCTGAGGCAGGGTGGGTAGACAGCGGGCAGGATCAGGGTGTTGGTTCCGGGGGGAGATGAGCTCCCTCGTATCCCCTGGTCCTCCTCCAGGAGAGGATTACACATTATACACACACCCCAGCTGTGACCAAGGCTCTGCCAGGATGCACAAAACAAGTTTGTGTGTGTGTGTGGTGTGTGTGTATGTATGTAGGTGTATGTATGTGTGTGTGTGCGCAAAAGACAGAAAGAGAAAGAGAAGAGAGAGTAAAAAAAGAGAAAGTGAAATGGAGAGTGTGAGTGTGTGTGTGCCCTCCCTCCCTCCCAGGGCAGACACAGCAATATTAACCTTCAAAACACATTCCATCAAGCATTCCACAGTGGGGAAACCCAGGGTAGTGGCTGGGGCGGATCGTCAGGTGCACAACGATACAAATTCAATTTTCGATATCATGGGGTCGCCAGCCAAGGCAGAGACATTAATTGTGACAAAGAAGCAATTATTTCCAGTCAGCCAAATTGAGATTGATCTTATTTGTTCGTTCATGCACTTGTCTAGGAGAGTACCATCGAGTGCGTAATGGCTCCTGCGTTCTGAGACTCATCTGTAATTGGAGCTTGGCCCGGGAGGTTGCTAAATCAAACGTGGCGTGCCCATGCGCGCACGCAGGAAATAAAAAGGTGAGCAAAATTCCACAGGCAGCATCTGCTGAATGTCAATGTGATCTGAGAGGAAGGGAATATCACACCTCTTACTTGCTCTCTCTCTCTCTCTCTCTCTCTCTCTCTCTTTTTCTGCCTCTCTCTCTCCTTCCTCTTTTCCCCAGAAGGAGGTGGGGCTGATATCAGTGTTACTGATGTTTCAGCTGGTCTCTTCACTCAGCTTGTCACTACTCTGCTGGGCTGGTCAGTCAGTCACAACACATAGGACCAGCTTCTCTCTATTCCCCCTCTCTCCCCTCCATGGAGAAACCAGAGATCTAATATCCATCCAATAACAGTAGATCAGAGAATGTCATGGTTACACACAAGTTGAATCCAGGCCTGTAAGCCTTTTAAAAGTATTATAAACTGAATTTTAGATTCCTGAACATTTTGATTCATAAAATCTGCATATATACATACCTACACACAATTTGAAACTCAAGTAGTAAGCAAACTTTTGTAATCAAGAAGTCTTTTGTGTGATTGCAATGAGGGACCTGGGCTGTGCCAGGTGGACTTTGCAGCTTTGCAGTGATTGCCTAGACAGTGATTTAGTCATATGAACGGTATGCACTGGGACTCAGCTGAGCTGGGTGCAGCTCTACTATTCATAGGCGTTTAACAACTAGAGCAGTTGGTAAACAAGCCATTATGCCTCTGCCAATTGTGCGTCAATACGGAGGTTCAGTGTAGCACAAACACTATTAGTGTCAGCTGTCCGCTGGCTATAGCAATCGCTGTCACACTGAAAGACTGTTTCACAACATTAATACACAATTGGCAGCAAGCAACATGTAGCTGAAATGCTAGCAAACATCGTACATTGATCAAATTTGAAGCAGTCGATCAAGTCTCTCTCCCTTCTCTCCCCTCCCCCTTCCCTTCTTCTCACTTCACCCCTCCCCGTTCTTTCCCCTCCCCTCTCCTCTTCTCATCTCTCCTCCCCTCCATTCCTCTCCCTCCCCCTCTGTGAAGAAAGGCGGTCTCGCTGACCTCTGAGGTTTGGTGTTTGTGTAGACGGTCAGAGGGATTCCAGGATTGTGGTTGAAAATAGCTCCCATGTCACACTCCAAGACACAGCACCCTACCTGTTGCATGGCAGAGACCAAGCAGCACCCAGGCCCAATCAGGCCGTGATATCATCTGCATAGCAGAATCATGAACAGCAGAGAGAGAGAGAGAGAGAGAGAGAGAGAGAGAGAGAGAGAGAGAGAGAGAGAGAGAGAGAGAGAGAGAGAGAGAGAGAGAGTGAGAGAATTATGAAATAGAAATGAAAGGGAAAGATAAAGAGAGAGAGAGACAGAGGGAGAGGGAGAGAAAAAAGGGGGAAGGGGGGAGGGATGTAGGATAAGAGGAGGTAATGGGGTGCGTGAACAGCAAACAGCATTATCTGAGTCATGACTGGTTCTCAGTGGGTGAGGTGACAAGTCCCCCACCATCCCCCCCCACCCAAAACCTCCTTGTTACCAAGGCTATGTAAGGCTAACAGCTGTCGGCAGGAGACCATGAGCAGTAACATGAAAGATAGAAATGCCCTACCCCAACAACACACTCAGCTATGTCATCTCACCTTTAAATATGGCTTCCATCCGAATAAGTAAAGGGCTAAGCCCACAGTTGGGCCTCTGCAGCTTAAGTGTGTGTGTGTCTTGTGTGCATGTGTGTGAACATCAAACATAGATAAACAAGCCCTTTCGGAGAGCACCGGGTGTGATCGTGGCAACTGGGAAGCAGACAGGATCAATGGTCAAAGCACAGAAAAGGCTTTCACGGCTCAGCAAAGCAGGGTGGCTCAACCCATTAGCAATTTATAAAGAGTTCTTGGACTATTTCTTAACCTTGTGTTCCATGGCATCTTGAGTTCAATGAAAAATAGACCAACATAAAGCAGCATAAGTTACAGATCCCAGAGCTGCCAGTCAGGTGAAAGCTGCCCCTGAATTCAAAACAAAGAATCCCATGAACTATAGTATTCATCCTCTATGGATGGATGCTACAATACAAACATTGCATGGTAAAACACAGGAAGCAATCGTGCCAATAATGGATCCGAGTCCCTTGCAAAATGAAAAGCAGCATTATGTAGCCTCTCCCCTCTCGCCTCAGTCTGGCGTAGCTGTGTCTAACCACATGGGAGGGCCGGGGAAGCAGAGAGAACGTGACTCCGGTCATGTGGCTTTGTTGAACAACTCAGGGGACTGGAGCCGTCTCTTACCAACAACAAGGTCCTCCTAATCCGAGTGGCGCGATGTGCTACGCTGGCAACCGGCGCAGCAGCTTGAGTGGAGGCACACTCGCTGATCCTCTCACGCTATCTGAACCGACGCCGCAGACAGGCATGGCGTCAGTTAGACTCGTGCGGTTTGTTTACAAACACACGCGCGCATGCGCACGCACATTCATTTGCACATAGCTACACACACAGACACGCACACACACACACACACACAGACACACACTCAGACACAAACACATACCACACTACGTGGACACAACCCAATCCCTTCTTAACCATAAAAAGAATCCTCGACCCGCCTCCTCCAAGCATAAACAAAGCACATTGCTCATCGACTTTCCAGGTGACTAAACAACACCAGGCATCATGACCGTGGGTACTGGGTACGAGTAAAAATCTCCAGCCACCTGTCCCCTTTGGAGCCTGGCAGAACCAGGAGTATAATAGAACACATTAATCTTGATTGTGGAGATACTGGAGCATGGAGAATGGCCATGGCTGTTTGTTAAACACACCAGTACTACGAAAGATACCAACCCATTGCTTTTAATACAAAAGCAATCTGTTAGACTGCTACAGTGGGTCATATCGCAGGTGGTGTCATCCCAAGTTGAGGATGTGATAACGGGTCAATGTGGCAACAGCATGCTCAGGGTGTCATGTGGACAGAAGATAAGCCATGGGTGTAATCATGAATTCAGCCAAGAGGCTGGGCCAGCTAGTATGATCTCTTTCTCTGCTATATTACTTTACTTCAATAGGGTTTTTAAAAACACGTTGAGAAAAAGTAGTAAAAAGGGTTGGGGCAAACTAGTTAAATGTTTGAATACACACTCAATGACACACTAATCTCTGTCGCTCTCTCTCTCTCTCACACACACACACACACATAAATCAAACTGAAGTTAGTCCAACTAATACCCCAGCCAGTTCTGTTGTGATGGATAGGGTTCATTATAGTAGGAATACTTTACTACCCAACCAAGCAGAAGGAACGCAGAGGTGCCAGAGAGAGCCAAGCCACAGTGACTAGGGTCTGTTTAATGGTCTCTACAGACAGAGACAGACCTAACTGAAAGGACCGGCCACCATTTAAAAAAAGGACAGATTTAGTATGTGCACAAGTTCAACATGCTCGTTTTTTTACTTTGTTCTTCATATTTCACCAGCTGTGTGTGATCTGGGGGTCTGGCTGTGAGGGCTGGACTGTGTTTGGTGTTAGGCCTCACTAACCCTGGACGGCCAGACCAAAGGCACAGAGCTGGGGCAGCATCTGAGAGGCCTACCTAACATTTCAGCTCTACAATAAATTGCACTCAGGTGCATTGGTGCAATGGCGAGCTTATCCACTCTGGTGAAGTTATTATGTACGGTGGCAATTCATTGTGCAATAACTAACTCGAAACTGATGTGGCACACTGTCAATTCTGCATGCAAAGTGGAATGAAGCACATGTGGCTTGAGTTTGTTTAAAACGAACAACTATAGTTTCAGAATTTTTCAGCAACATGCATGAGCCTAATAAGCTACAAGTTGTAGCCTACTCATGATTATTACTTTTAATGCATGGTGGACAATAAGAGCGTATACTCCATTGTTTGCTCCAGTTCTAGTATATAAAACTACGACTAAATGCAATTTAAAAACTTTTGTTCAAACGTCAAGATGGTCCAGCTGCATCGGATTTATCTTGGGCCAATAAAACTATAGTCACACACTCCTGCCACTTTCTACCCAACCATGGGTGTGTAGCATATAGCTTAGCCCATGCCCAGCTGCCTAGACAGTGAGATATGAGGTGACTCCATGCCCCTTAACTGGGCCGCAGCTGCTATAGCGGGGCAGGGGGGACAGATTGACTTGTCAACGAAGTCCTGTCAACAACCCGTAGTCATAACTAGTCTCATACCTCTCCCTCCGCGTCGCATCTGATTTCGCTTACTACTAGACTGCAACCCAAATAATATATCTTAGGTTGCTGTGTTGAATTAATACTGTCAAACCATTAGAAAAGAACAAAATATGCGACAGCGAAAAGAAAACATTTACTTCTACAGTTATGCATTTACTGGGTTTTCCGAGAGCAAAACAACCGCACGTTGATAAACTCAATCGACTTAAGCGCAGACTTTACCCCGACACAAAGATCAACAAAGTTTGCGAAGGATAGGCATCGTTTACAGCTGCATATTTTAGGCTACAAAAGTATTCCATTGTATGGCGCTACATCAAAACGGTTACATTTGTGTCTAAGTAGCCAGCGAATTGTTTCCCTCCATCTTAGCGACGGCGGCTATTCCGTTAGAAGAGGCAAAACAGACCGCAGTATTCCATAGTTTTTAAACTTACCAACAGAGGTACAGCCCGAGCCCGAACCAACCAAGAGGTACCAGATCCACATCATACAATCTGTATTCGGCCTGCCCTGATCCGCCTGCAGCGGACCAACAATCGGGGCAAGAGAAAACTTCGATAAACTCCAATCCACAGTTTGTTTTCACTCAGTTTTTTTCTTCACCGGGCTAAGTCATGAAATAAGTGTAGAGAGGTGGATTCTCGTTGGGACAGTGGCCCGGATTCAGGACAGGGAAGGGGGAGGAGGAGACAGGCGATGGAAGGGGCTTCGGGGTGGTGGCATGGGAGTACGAGGGGGATCGGGTTAGCGCTGGGAGAGGCGGAGACTTCTGGCTGCTACAGTTGACTACCGGTCGGCAGAGAGTGCATGTGCCTGTCAGGCTCTCAAAGGAACTCTCATATCTACCGTGATGTAAGAAGTTATTTTAACTTCTAAGTGATTGACACAACAGTTTATTGACCCAGATCTTTCCTGCTGAGAATTCCCGAATAATGTTTTCTTCAAGTTGTAATAAAAGTCAGTGGCCCATATATTCGTTTTAATATAGCAAGAAAGTAGATTTGCCTTGTACTTGTACTGTAATGGAAAGTTCTCACCCTCTCTTTCTCTATCACTCCCTCCACGCCCACAGCAAATTCAGCAACATGGCCGGTGAAAGTCAACACATAGCAGGGGGGAGCAGATTGAAGCAAAGCATTCACCTGGAAAGACCTCTGCTCTCTATCGCTGAACACAGCTGTGCTCCGATAGACGGCCCCAGTCTTAACAAAAGCCTGCGTTTGATAACGCTCTGACCTGCAGGCATACGGTGTGAATGAGACACGCTATCAGACACATCCAGCCAAGAGAATATTCATCAAGCTCTTCTTATCAAGCCCCTGGCACACACAGCTGCTGCTCTGGCTACAGGGTAGTCCTAGCATGTCAGTGAGTAGGGTTCGAATTGAGGGGGACGGGGGAATGGGAAGGGGACCCCACATACGCTCTGTGCTGTGTTACCCAACATCCCCTCTCACCATCCACCTTGGTGACCCCCCCATGACCTATCACAGCCTTCCTGCACTGTCAGTGAGGTCTCCGATATGCAAAAACAGAATGTGATCAAGTATTGACGCAGGTGTGATGTCTCTTTTATTGATTATGGCCCATTAATCACAACATACTTTTTTAACAAAACGATGTTGGTTAACATGGTCAGAAAGCATGTGTGTGCTTTATTATGTGTATGACTCTATCCTTCCATTTGCATCCCTCCTCACTCAAAGCCATTTTCTTCTTGTCAGTCATAATTCATTTAAGTTTAATGAGAGGGGTAACAATAATTTTCTCTTAATCAACCTGCCTGATTAAATGAGCGAAGTAAGAAATCCAGTCCACACACATCTAGATCATCCTGTGTGCCGCATTGTTACACGTAACACAGGAGAAGCGCTTGCGGTATTGTACGATGTCCCAGCGTATTCCTTCCACACACTTACTGACAGGAAATATCTGTTTACTACAGCTAAGCGTCAGAACCTCATCTCAAGTACTGCGGTCATCAATCATTCAAACTCAAGGATGGAGATTCTCAGTCGGCCAGAATCAGATGTTACACAGCATTCCCTATGTTGTAGTTAACACCCAGGCCTACACAGAGACAACATGTTGACCCAGGGTAGGAGACAGGCATCTGGGCCTGTCTCCTACCCTGTTTCCCTACCCAGGGAGGGCTTGTAGAGGAAACGTCATTGATCGACACTCGGAGCTTTGGTAATGCCCATCAATTAGTTCAGCCTATCTATAAACAGCAGGCCTGTAGGACCCAATTAGCCTGCTTGTGAGTGACAAATGCCTTTAATGTAACTGCGGGCCAATAATGGCCTCATTAGGGAGCATTAAACTCCAATATGAAGGTTGTTATTGACTTAATCGTAGGGACAACCCACTTAGAGGGTTCAATCGGAAAAAGATAGGTTGAGACAATCTGATTGGTGCAGGGAGGGAGAACCCTGGGATGACTTTGCCTGTGGGTGGCAGGGAAAGGGAGGAGGAGGAAGGGAGGGATAGGAAAGAGGGAGAGAGAGAGACAGAAAGACAGCAGAAAGATGGAGCCGTAGAGCGACAAGGCCAAAGGAGAGATTAGTGAGATGATGAGAAAACAAAAGGGAAAGTGAGGCAGGAGAGGTGTACATTTAAAAATAAGTATAATAAAAAAGTCCCAGGGCTTCCTGTGTGGCCTGTCTCTATCAGGACTGGAGGATGGCCTGTCTCTGTCTCTATCAGGACTGGAGGATGGCCTGTCTCTATGTTTATCAGGACTGGAGGATGGCCTGTCTCTGTCTCTATCAGGACTGGAGGATGGCCTGTCTCTGTGTTTATCAGGACTGGAGGATGGCCTGTCTCTGTGTTTATCAGGACTGGAGGATGGCCTGTCTCTGTGTTTATCAGGACTGCAGTCACTGAGCCTGGGCCGTGCCAAGTTCCCTGGAGCCCTGCTGGACATGGCAGCCTGCAGGCGTGTGTCTCTCAGTATGCCTCACACACGTAATAACCACTGCACTGTGTGGGATGTGTCCCGCCATGTCAAGGACATCTGTGTGTGTGTGTGTGTGTGTATGCGTGCTACAGAGGAGAGGACACATTAAAAGGCACCCCTCTGATGATATCAGCAAGACTGTGCTTGCTCACCCATTAGCAGATCAACTTCAGTGGCAAATAGCCACTAATGGCCACATACACACACTAGGTGTTGTAACACATACATTCACCCTTATACAAATATGCACACCCGCTCTCTCAGTAACCCAGACTGCCCTTCATGCTTCTCCAAATGCATTCATCAATGAATCAGTCAATGAGGTGAACATCTCCTCCTTCTGCCCTCCTGGCTTCTGTTTACATGGCTGACAACAGGGGAGGGAGAGACACACCAGGTCAACATATTAAGAAGAGGTAAGTAGCATTTCTGTTTGTGGTTGTGTGTGTGTGTTGGCGAGTGTTTGTGGTTGTGTTTGTGTGTGTGTGTGTGTGTGTGGGGGGGGGGTATACATGTGTTGTGGTTGTGTATGTGTGGTTGCGTGTGGTTGTGGTTGTATGGTTGTGGTTGTGTGTGTTTGTGGCTGTATGTTTGTTGCTTCTTCTCTCCTTGAGGCAGCCTTACCTCGCCACTTGTCAAGACTCACCTACTGCCCTTGACACATCCGTCACGCCATAGCTGTTCCCATGGTGCTTTGTGATTTGTCCTTCCTGTAGTCCCTCCCTCTCTCTCCCTCCCTCCCTCCCTTCCTTCCTCCCTCTTTTCCTCCTCAGCAACACTTGTTCACCCTTCCTCAGACATCATCAAGGTTGCTCCTATTTAATTCATTAACTCTACTTATCAAGAACAAGATTTTAATTAGTAGGGGATTAAATTGACAATAAAGAATGTCATAAATTCAATTGGCTTTCACTCCATGTGATGTGCAATTCCCCATGTGATAAAAATGAAACGGTAGAAAGCAAGTGACAGAAAGAGGAAGAGAGAGACAGAGAGAAGTGAAAAGGCGACTGAAAAAGAAAAAACAGAGAAAAAGATGGAGAGAAGCGAGAAAGCCTACCCAGCAGGCATGACCTGTTTATCGGCCGCCATCCGGGCTCTGCCCCCTCTCAGACCCCCAGGCTTCTGCCACACAGAATCAGCCTGAGCCGCAGGTGTTTTTGGCGGGCCAAAGTGGGCCATTCATTCCCGAACTCTCTGTGCTGCCTCGTGCTCCTGAATGTTTCAAAGGCTTCTTTCAGGCTAAATCTGTACACGCATTAGACAGCCCCGTGTAAGAATGGCACACAGAGAGAGAGAGAGAGAGAGAGAGAGAGAGAGAGAGAGAGAGAGAGAGAGAGAGAGAGAGAGAGAGAGAGAGGAATGGACAGAAAATGTCGCGGGGAACAATATCCCAGAGAGTCTGAGAAGTTTCATCAAAGTGCAAGTCTGGAATGTGAGAGACAGTGCTAGCTTGAAGTAGGTGGTAGTCCAAACTGTGACACACGATTATATTTTCGGCTATGATTAGGTAAGGGGCGAGGGGATTCAACTCCTTTCACTGGTTCAGTGGATGAAGACACAGGGCTGTGCGAAGGGGCTAAGGGTGTGAGACTATGTTGAAAGGACACCAAGTAACTAATAAAGAGAGTGTAGAACAGAAGGCTTTGGGAACAAAGACTGAGAAGATTAGAGTATTAGAATGTGACTATTGAACAGGAGGTCACTGAAGTGGAGAGAAAGAGGAAGGGAGGAGAGGTAGGAAGGAAAAATAGGAGGGAGGAGGGGGAGAAAGGGGGGAGCATGTGTGTGTTTGTGTATTGTATATGTTTGTGTCTTTACTGTACTGTACTGTATGTGTATTTTTGTGTATGTGTGTTTGTCAGTACTGTATATGCGTGTGTACATGCGTGCGTGTGTGTTTGTGTGTGTGTTGGTATGAGTGTGTCAGTACTGTATGTGTGTGTGTGTGTGTGTATGTGTGGTCAGGCGGTGCCACCGGAGGCCCCTGAGGCCCTGGGATAATGAGTACTGTCGCTTCAGGGTAAGGCTACATGCCTGACCACCCCCTGCTCTGATTGGAGCAGAGAGGGGGGAGGAGAGGGGGAGGAGGACAGCAGAGGGGGCAGATCGGGAGGAAGGCCTTTGATCAGGCATAACGGAATTACCAGCTCATTACTCACTGGTCTTGTGCCCCAGAGAAGCAAAGCATCCTGGGAAATGGTTCTGGGTGGCGTTCAGTACTTCTGACTCCTCCTTTTAGTCCCTGACACACACACATGCTCTTGTGCGTACCCACACATGTACACTCACACACACATGCATACCCGTACACATACACATACACACACACACACACATCACACACCACAAACACAATCACACACATCACACAGAGGCAAACAAACACACACAAATACATTTCTTTGTTCCAAGGCCTTGCCTTGGGCAACCTCTCATTAGAGTCAACAGTGAGGAACTATGTGAGCTGTGACACAACAAAACAGGAGGTGACACCAGCCTCAATTCCCCCTAACACACACACACACACACACACACACACACACACACACACACACACACACACACACACACACACATACATACATTCACACACAAACACACATGCCTGCTTGCTCACACATCACAGTGACTGAGAAACTAACAAAAGTATTTTGAAGTTTTTGAACATTGCATGTGGAGGAGAGAAACCTTTTTCTATCTTTGTTTTTAGTCCTGCTAAATAAAGATCATTTAGACTGTAAGTAGTGACAGCAAGCTCTAGAATGCTGCCTGTAGCCTAGCCTGGTCTGGTCTGGCCTAATCTGGCCTGTTCGTCCTGGTCTTGTCTGTCCTGGTCTGTGCTGCTCTGACCTGTTCTGACCTACCGTCAGGGGCACCGTATAGGGGAAAAAAGATAAGGGCCCCTGATTGACAGGGGCCCTAAAGAATGGGGCCCAAAATTCCATGGCGCCCCTGCCTACCCTGTCCCCCTCTCTCCTACCCTGTCCTGCTCTGGTCTGCTCATCTCATCTCTGCTCCTCTCAGTGGACTCTGCTCTCTGGGATCAGACAGCGCTGGCCAGTGGTGGTTTTCCACGGACACGGAGGAGGAAAAATGCCAGCGTCAAATGAGCCCAGCTTTGATCGCCCCTAATCCTCAGAGGAGAGGGCCACCTCAGCACACCAGGAGGGGGGGGGGGGGGGGTGGGGGGGAGGAACTGGGATTTTGGAAGGAACTCGGAGTACTGGACTGTTCCTGAATGTGTGTGTATGTGTGTGTTTGTGTATGTTTTGGAGCATGTGTACCAGGCCACGAGATCTGATGGTGGACCAAACCGCCTGGCTGTGTTCCTTTAGCCCTCAGCACATCTCATAAATGTCAGAGGGAGCAGAGTGAGCGTTCCTTCCTTTGTTTCCCCGTGGATAATTTAATTGAGAAAGTCTCATTAAATGCCAGCGCTGGTGGCGGGCACACTCACAGACACATGCTGAGTCTGACCTTTCATCAGAAGAACAATTAACATGACTGGGCCCTCGTTTAATCAGAAGGGCGTTTTACTATCATGCTCTTTATGGGAAGTCATACATCATGGTTAGAATGAGCCCTGGTTCTCCTAGGGGTGGTTGTCAAGAACACCAAGGCAGGCACAGAAGATGCATAGCTCTCTGATTGGGTGGGGCACAGAAGAAAGAAGAAACTTAGCTTTCTGATTGGGTGATGAGGCAGGCACAGACGAAATATAGCTTTATGATGGGTGAGGAGTGTATGCCCCGAAGAAAACTGTCCTATTCATGGTGTGGTAAACTACCATCCCCTTTCAGGATCTCAGTCATTCCCTGATAAATCAGACCTGCTCCTTGAGCAACTGGATCCTCAATTCAAGTTTTAAATGTTTTTATGTGTGAGTGTGTGAGGGGGTAGGTGTTGGGAAGTCTGGTGTGTGTGGGTGGAAGTGTGGCATGTGTGTGGGGGGGGTGAGTGTGTGTATGTGTGGGTTTGTGTGTATAAGGGAGTGTGGTGTGTGTTGGGGTGGGGATAATGAGGTATATGTGTGTGTGTGTGGGGAAGGGATGCGGGGAGTGAATGGTGGGTGTATTTGTGTGAAAATGTGCATGTTTGTGTGGGTGTATGTGTGTATATGTGTGTATGTCTCAAGGCTGAGCTGTTCATCCTCCCTCTCGCCAGTGTATATGGCCCAGATGAATGTGTTAGCATGCATGTCGTTGCCATCTGTTAGCCCTCTACCAGACACCCAGGACCCTGCTCGCAGAGAGAGCTAACAGGCTCCAGCTGATTAGAAACATTGTTAAAGACTGGCCTTTGCAAGAGGTACCTGCTGTTAAAAACTCTTAAGGGATGTTTTTGTGTTGTTGAGTAAGAGAGAGAGAGAGAGAGAGAGAGAGAGAGAGAGAGAGAGAGAGAGAGAGAGAGAGAGAGAGAGAGAGAGAGAGAGAGAGAGAGACAGAGAGAGAGTGAGAGAGAGAGAGAGAGAGAGAGAGAGAGAAAGAGAGAGAGAGAGACAGAGAGAGAGAGAGTGAGAGTGTGTGTGTGTGAGAGAGAAAGAGGTGTGTGTGTGTGTGTGTGTGTCAGAGTGGTGGTGTGTGTGTATGCCTCCCCCTGAGCACTGTGTCAGAGAGCCTGAGGGCAATGGGAAAAGTGAAGGTTGCCCTAGGACACACTGGCTCCTTCCCCCAGCCCTCTCCAGCTCACTCCAGTTTCTCATCAGCTCTCTCCACCTCCTCTCCCCAGCCCCTCTCCCAATCTCTCCCCAGCCCCTCTCCCCAGCCCCGGTTTCCAGCCCCTCTCTCTAGCCCCTCTACCCAGCTTTTCTCCCCAGTTCTCCTTTTCCAGTCTGCAGCACTCTCTAAGGAGAGGCTAAAACGAGAACAGATCCATCGAATGTGGACCCTCTTTATCCTCTCTCTTCTTTCTCTCTATCTCTTCTTTCTCTCTCTCTCTTCTTTCTCCCCTCTCTTCTTTCTCCTCTCTCTTCTTTCTCCTCTTTATTCTTTCTCTCTCCCTCTTCTCATCTGGGATGTTCCAAAATGGAACCAGAGGACGCCAGGGATTGTGGATTCTGTGGTGTATCAGCAAGTGTCAGCGGAGTGGAAACACATTTGACCCCTCTGACCTTTCAAAGTTTGGCCTAGAAATGAAAATATGGTTTCCATATCCTAAGCTTGTTTTCACCATCCACCAGCATGTCACAATCTAGACCCTCATCATGCCGAGGATTACCACAGACCACGTTTTTCTCCTCCGCGCTCCTCGCTTCCTTCTCTCTTCCAACTCCGAGAATGACTCATCATTTGTCCCAAATAAGTCCTCTCTCCTGCTGCACTCTGTCTCTCACACGTCATACTTTCCTTTCGTTCTTCGCTGGCTATTCCTGACTCTCTCTATCTCTCCTGTCTTTTCTGTCGCTCGCCCCATTTCATCTATTTCCTCCTCTCTTGCCTTCCCCCTTCCCATCTCTCTCTCTGTTTATTTCTCTCTCCCAAGTAACCAAGACAAAGCAGGGGAGCTGTTCCAGCCTTGAGGGACAGAGTCCATCTGTCTTCTCCGTCAGGAGTCTTGAGATCAGCCAGCACACATACTGATGGGAGGGCTGATGAAAAATTCTCTCCAAGTAATTTTGTTAATTACAGACTGCTCGTCTGAGCCCAGGAGCTTAGCAGGCACCCTGAGCGATGAGAGATATACGCGATGGAGGGGAGATCTTCTATTCCCTCTCTGAATAATTCATGTCTGCATCCAGCTGTTTTGGGGAGGTTACTGGGTGCATCCAGCCAGATGCTTATTGCTCAGTGAGTGAACGCTTATCTTTCAGATCCGTGGATGTTCTGTTTACAACTGCCGGGACCCTGTAACCACGAGACCGTTTTTTACACAGCCCACACGCCACAGATTCAGCTGAGATTAGCACAAGGATATCTGCACTCCATGTAGATGCCTTATCGTCATCTCCCTCTTCGCCTAATCCAATTAGGATTCGATTTCTAATCTGCCCATCATTTTGTTTCGGTGCGGTTGCCATGGGGAGAGTCGGAGACTGGCGCGGGGATGGGCGAGTGGGCGGGAGGCACAAGGACAGGCAATAAAGACAGGTGAAAGAAACCGCTAAATCACAGCCACATGTCTGACGGGGATGAAACCACTGACTCACATTAAACATTCATTACAAAGCCTCTTCTCGGTTAAACTTCAGTCACAATTTACTGACAAGCACCGTACACGTTTGAATCAAAGGGGATTATGGGCTGTTATGACTTTTAAGTTGCTTCCCAATGACTCATTTAGCATCTGCTCATCTCCAGTCTCCTTATGACGCCACAAGCTGAAGCAAGGCTGCAGAACTATTGAGCCATCAAACCCTGGAAAACCTGGAGTTGAGAGGAAGCTGTCAAACGTTGTCGCGTCCCTTAAGTGTTTCCGGAAAAAGAAAGAAAAAAAGAGAGCCCGCTTCCTCTGTCACATCAAACGGGGAAGCAGCTATCTCATCTAACAGTGGAGGGCAGGGCCTTCGGGCAGTGCACTGGCCACCCTCCACCTCTCTCCCCCCCCCCCCCCCCTCCCTCCAGACCTCTCCCCAGCCCTGGCCAGAACATTTACGACAGCTGCCACACTCTCAGACCTGTGTCCCTGCAGCAATTAACAAGCACTGGAGGAGCCTCCATGCCCGGGGAGGGACAGACTGCACTCGCAGCGTGAGTGATGAGAGGAACAGAGAGAGGGAGGGAAGGTAGAAGGGACGGGGAGAGAGCGAGAGAGAGAGCGAGAGAGAGAGTAATAAGACAACAGAAGGAATATATGCCAGGTAGTTCTGAACAGCTGGTGTAGGCAGGTGGCAAAATGTTGTACTCTTTTTGAGAAAAGGGAGAAAAAAAAGGAAACATTCAGGGCTTCAAAATGCTGGGTTCCGGATGTATGCCTTTCTTCTCTGAGACAAACAGGATAAAGCTATTGGGGCAGGTTGTTTCATGTCCCACTTTGATGATGCAATTCCAGTGATCCATTGTTTTGCTCTCTACCTTTATACCTGTGGGAAGAAAGAGAGCAGCAAATGGGTGTCTGTCTTTTCTTACACATCGCAAGTTGTGAGTATGACTCACTGTCTGTGTGAGAAAGAGAATGAAAGAAGTAAAGAGAGAGAGAAAGTAAGAAAGTGAGAGAGAGACACAGAGAGAGAGGGAGAGAGAGAGAGAGAGAGAGAGAGAGAGGGAGAGAGAGAGAGGGAGAGAAAGAGAAAGAGAAAGAGAAAGAGAAAGAGAGAGAGAGAGAGAGAGAGAGAGGGAGAGAAAGAGAGGGAGAGAAAGAGAGAGAGAGAGAGAGAAAGAGAGAGGGAGAGAAAGAGAGGGAGAGAAAGAGAGAGAGAGAGAGAAAGAAAAAACATGTCCCCTGCTCCTGGAGGGGAAGCAAAGGAGGCCGTCTGTCTGCCTCAGGTGCTCATTTCATTCACGGTCACGCTCTCTTATCGCCGAGAGGAAGCATCACGAGTCCCGTCCCTGGCCCCGTCCGCATCTCCAACCCCATCAGCGAGTCTCCTCCAGACCCCATGTCCTCCACTCCCCCCCAGGAAGCCTGGGGCCCAGACGGGAGGACAGCCGGGGGTAGCTTGGAGGGGGGTTGACACTGCCAGACAGCTGTCACCTGTCACACCTGACAAGGGGTTTGTACACTGTATGGTGGTCCTCTGTCTGTCTGTCTATCTGTCTCTCTCTCTGTCTGCCTGTTTCTGTTTCTCTGCTGCCTGCCAGCCTGCCTGCCTGACTGACACTCTGTCTGCCTTTCATATCAGCCTGCCTGCCTGTCTGCCTGCATGTCTGTTTCTCTGTTTTGTTTCTCTGTCCATTTGTCTCTCACCCTGCATGACCCACCGATGAGCCAAATCCTCTGTCAATGTGTCAGGACGAGAGGAGCAGGCAGTCAGGAGAGTTTAGTCCTGGGTTTCCTCTGAGCTGAGGGAGTTGCCTCACTCCCTCAGCAATCTAGCAACCTACAGAAGCTGGCTTGTTTGAAATTCTGTGATAAAACCAACGAACTGAGGTGCTTTTGAACACTCAAATGCTCCAGCCCCACATATAGTCATTGGCCTTATAGAATAAAAGACTTGTAGAACATTAAAAACACATCGACCTGTTAATGTCTGAATGTGTATTCAATTGTTGCTTGGTAGTAACTGAGGCATGAAGTGTTTGGAGAAAATAGACTCAGATTGTATCCACGACGATGAGGCTTGAGTGCCAGCAAAACGCTCAGAAAGATCCAGTGGTTATTTCCTGAGAATATATGTGTGTTTGTGTGTGTGTGCGTGTGTGAGGGGGGGGAAGATATATATGAAAGTGCATTTACTGTGAGACAGGCCATATATCCCCTTCAGCTGAGAGGGAACATGCAATCTAGCCAGAGGTAAAGAAGGGGGGGGTCTTTACAAATAAACAGAACTGCCATACAACCAGCCTAGCACACCTACACACACACACACACACACACACACACACACACACACACACACACACACACACACACACACACACACACACACACACACGCAGGCTCAACCATACACAAACAGGAACTGCAGAAAAACACTGCCGTTTGGATACATTAGCGTGTATATTCTCAGCCCTGGTGTTTCCTTTCAGTCCTGGAAGGTCTTCTCCAGTAAACAGAACCATTAGGGCCTGGGAGTGTCAGAGCCGATGTGTTTCAGCAAAACCTCAGACTACCCACATCCCAGCCAATGAAAGAGAGAAAGAGGATCTATTAAACGCAGCAATCACAGTCACCAACAGACACCAGCATCCTTGTCACGTAACCAATTTAATCCTACAACCCACAAAGCAATTAATTCCTGTCAATACAAACGCATATTGTCCCTTTTTGGATAGGAGGTCTACTAGCTGTGTGTGTGTGTGTATGTCTTTGTTCTTGTGTGTGCACGCCGATGTGTGTGGACTAATGCGTCTGTGTGCTTGTGTGTTTGTGTTCATGTGAGTGTGTGTATGTATGTGTGTGTGTGTGTATGCATTTGTGTGTGTGCGCGAGTTAGCGAGGTAAACCGAGACAGAGAGAGCAGGTGCGTAATTGGGTGTGTTGAAAAAGGGAGCCATGTGGTCTGTGTCCAAATGAGATCCGACAATCTTCCCTTCTCCATTTCCTCCTCAGACAGCAGCAGCATTGCCTCCCCTTTCGGGGTTGTTTTCATGGCTTTGATAGCGCCTGAATCGACGACAGCCGAGTCACTGATCACAGAGTAATGATTACGTGTTGAAAGCTGGCTGCCTTTGATACAGTAACACCAGGGCCACTCACTTTGTGTCTTCTGAGGCCAAAATCTATTTAACCGGACACAAGACAGAGAAAGAGATCAGCCCAACAGAAGCAGCATTACAGTTGAGTGCATTAGTCTGCCGACCATCGGCAGTAGCTTAGTGGGGGTCCGGGATCAATGGCTCCTACAGCAAGTCATTACGGCCCATTATTTCTATAAAAGGAAATGGGTGAGAGAACGCAAAACCGCAGATTATGTCGCCCAGCTAGCCATGACCACGGGCTAAATGAGATCCTGTCTGTCGATATCTCCATGCGGACGTGCTGAGGCAGCACTCGCGCCCCGAACGGAGCGACGCGGCGCGGGTCGTAAGCAGGTGTGGAAGCTGAGGCGTGATTCTCGGAAAGAGTGTAGGGAGGGAGGGAGGGGGGGGGGTCATGAAAGATGAGACAAAGTGTTTTCGATTGCGACTGAGGGGTGATGAGAGTGGTTCCTGCTCACTAGGGTTACAGGGATACTCAACGAGGTTGCCATCGACTGCATGTAGATGCATCCATCTCTGAGAGGACAGGAGGCAAGAACGCCCCCCCAACCCCCATTTCCTTTCCTGTGCTGCAACTCCCCGCCCCCCCCCCACACACACACATTCCCAATCCTGTACTGTATGGAAAGATGCCATTAATCTTGATAAAGAAATCCCTGTTGTTTACCTCAATCCATCTCCCGTTCCCTCCGCCATCCTCCCTTCCTGTGGCGTTGTCAAGGTGGCGTGATGTCAACAGTGCGGTGCGGCGCAGTCTCGCTCTTCAGATAACCATCTGCTCTGCTTTTAAAAAACCCTGTCACAACAGCGGAGCTTAACTAACACAACCGTCGACACAGAACTAAAAGAATGGAGGCCTGTGTCCTATGTACGAAATATCATTTATTTGTTGACTTTAGACAGAAACAACTTCCCAGAAATGCTTAAAAAGCAATAGTTGTGACATCTGTTTTCAGAAAACATTTTCATTTTTATTATGTCAACTGCAAAAACATTGGCCCCCGAGGGCAAGTTACAAAAGACAATTGCACAGATCATAATGTGGGCGCACAATCATGAAGTCATAATCAAAACGTGTCGCATGATTTCAGCCATCGCATCAGTCCGATTCTGACAGCGCGATGATGACAGCTAAGGCAGAACAAAGGGAGAGAAAGTGTGGATAGAACGTCTGACTGAGTGTGGCAGTAGGAGGGGTGTGTTGCCTGGTCGGTTCTGTGTGCGCTGTGCAACACTGCAGTGTGTCCAGGGGTAATGAGCCATGACATCACAGAGAACGCTGATGAGGCAGGACTACTATCAGGCACAAGCATATTAAGGTGGGATATTCACCTAACATGGTCTCTGCAAGATCTGCAACATCAGGAGGTGTCAAAACACCAGTCTGGTGGGTAGAGGCTGCAAACACATGCTTTCATATGCGTGTCATGTCTGCCCACGCGTGCACACATGCACAGGCACACAGAAGACATTTAGGGTTGAGGACAATAAGAGGAGAGCGAGAGAGCAGGGCTGTGTTGAGTATCCACAATAAAACAAGGCACATTTTATTAGATTCATTTCCCTTTTCAGTATCTTACAGCTGCACACAACCTAGGAATTATGTCACTTGTCACATTCAGTTTGACTCTCTCTGCCTTTCTCTTTCAAGGCTGCTTGTCATAACAAAACACCACATATTACTGGACAGCATGATGTGTCACACTAAAGATTTCAGACTTTGTGTCTAACATCTGTGGGGTACAGGCACATTGCTTCTTACCCAGAGTCCTCTCTGAGCCAAGAAACTTAGTCAAGAATCAGATTGGCTGTGGAAATAATTGAGCCTGATGGTAATGGTTGCACAGAACCCGTGCACTTCAATTAAAAAAGAAGTTTTCCAGTAAGAAATTAAAAGTTTGGGAGTAAAAAAAAAAAAAAAGAATTGTCAGAGCCATCCATTTAGTCACACCAGCCTGTGCAAGCGAAGGTCACCCCAAAGTCAGCAGACATGAAGAAAAGACAGTGAAGAACGAGAAGGGAAGAGGAAAGAAAAAGAGAGGAGACACAGAAAAAGAGACAGAAAGAGAAGAAAAAGTAGATAGAAGAGAGATGAGAGAGGAAGACATGAGAGAGAGAGATGAGAGAAAAATGAAAGAGAGGAAAGACGGTATTATGCACAGATGTAGGAGGACCACACATGGAGGGTGGTTTGTGATTGGATGCCAGCCGAGGTCAGGGGGCGTGGTCCATCGAGGGTTCAGGTCCGTTCCTTCTGTAGTCACCAGGCAAACGAGGGTCTTGTCTCGGCTCCGGGATTCTGGGAAAAGAAAAACAAACAGAATTACATTTTTTTCTCTTAATTTGATTACAAGCGAGATTCCTAATAAAACACAAATGATCCAAAACTTATTTTAAATGTCATTATAGGAACCAAAGTACAATTTCAATTTCTCTGCTGTGCCTGTTCGTGCAAGTGGCTCTCCAGTGACATAGATAAAGTGATTGCCAAATTACCAAGGCCCATAGCAATCAGAGGCAGTCTGATGGATTCAATTTCACTGGGGACGGTCGGCACTAATCACAGCCTCTAATTGGACGACCTGAGAGGGGGACAGAGCCCCCCGCCCCCCAGGTTGACAGCCTCCTCCTCCTCTTCCTTTCATCCTTCACTCTCTCCCCGCTTTCAACTTTGTCAACTCTTCTATGCGTTCCCTCCACTCCACTAAACTTGGCTCTCCAACTTCGCCTGTGAGGCTGTCGAGAGGGGAAACCAGGGGTCTCCCTCGTCTCCATGGGAGATCTCCTCTCTCCTCCCCTGCTCTCCTCTCCGCCTCACCTCTCTCTTAATTCGGACTGCGGGAATAGTTCACTTTCCCTGTTGAAACCCAGCACGTCTTGGGTACACAGACACACGTTTTCAAGTGAAACCCTTTCACTGTGTTTTCACTCATGTCCGGTCGTGACGATCCATGTCCTGAGAGCAGGGCTATTCAGTGAAGCACACATCCACAACCAGAACAACACAGTGACCCCCTGTCTGAGGACAGGCCTCAGACACGGTTTGGAAGGAAAACCCCCAGAGTTGATATTTGTGTTTCATCTTTCATCTCCAGTCAAGCAGTTTCAGGCTAGCTGTTAGTATAATTATAAATATATTCAAATGCCATATAGTGCAGCCATCTCTATGGAGGCAAATTAACTATTTATATTCAGATGGTCTGTTCTGTTCTAAGCCCTGGGACACATGGGTGTAATAACTTATTTATTCCATCCGGAGGAGGAAGCCATTACTCTGTAGCGAGATGGCGCAGTGAGAGATCAGCTAAATGCCAGTAGGAGGGGAGAAACCCCCAATTCATCTAGACTCCTCCTCTCTCTGCCTCCCTCTGCATTTCTCATCTCTGTCTGCCTCCCTAGCTGAGTCCCCTCTGCTCTCTCTACGCTGTCTATGTCCTCTCTCTCTGCTGTATCCAACTGTCACTCTGCTCTTTCAAAAATCCGTGTTTATGTCTTAGCAAGCCTCTCTCTCCCTCTGCCTCTCTCTGCTCTCACCCCCAGAATCTGGCGTGGTAGGAGTGGTAGCAGGGCTGGGGGAGGTACTTCTGTACTGGAGACTTCCTGGGCTTTTACAGGTCATGACTTATTCATGAACTTTAATGTAGTCCATGTATCATTGATCAGGACCCATCATCCCCTCCTCCTGCCGGTGCCCGTGGCCTGGAGGCAGGGGGCACCCTGGGATGAGCGGCCCTCGGTAGCACACCCTCTCCGCCCCAAGGAGAGCTCCGGCATCCCTCTGGGATGGGTGGATGGATGGATGGATTGCAACTGTGTGTGTGGTTTCTGGATGGGGACCAGATGGAAACGTCTGACTGCCGTTCCTGAAATGATCCCACTGCCAGCAGTACATTCTGGACAAACTGTCAGCCCACGGAACAGCTAGAACGTAGGATCAGGCACAGGGATGCTGAATCAAACATTTTTTCTATTCCGCTTTTGGCCCGGGCCCCATTGTGCTCTCTGAGAGAGAGGGGGGAGGGAAGGGGAGAGAGAGAGAGAGAGAGGGGGCGGGGAGGGGGGAGAGAGAGAGAGAGAGGGGGCGGTGGTCCCTGATTGCGTTTGATTTCCCCACTCTCGGCACAGCAACCGCAGAGCCTCTAAGTCCTCATCCGGAAATGCTGCAATCACGCTCGTTGGCCCGCTCTCCCCCCTCTCGCCCTCGGCCTCTTAATCCTGCCTAGTTGCTGCGCAAACAATCAGGCCGCAGTACTTTGGATCTGCCGAAGGCAGAGGGGAGGAGGAGCCGAAGGGAAAGCAGGGTGAAGAGGACGGGTCGACACAGAGTCGTAGAGGAGGCGACACGGTCGTCGAGGAGCTGACACGGTCACGGAGGAGGTGACACCGTCGTAGAGGAGGCGAATGGAGAGGATGAGTTGATGAGAGAAACCCGCCATCCTCAGACTAGCTAAATAAAGACCTGTTTTGCATTTCCAAACAGCACTGGCACCATCTGGGCCTGCTGCATCACATTAGCCACCACACGCCAATACCTCAGCAGGAGTGGCACATTCAGGCCCTAATGAAAGAGGAGCCTTAATGATTATTGATAGAGCCCCGAGGACAGCTTGGCCACCGTGCTCTGCACCGAGCGCTGCACTTTGCTGCAACCTAATGGAGTAAAACCTGTGGAGCCTGAGGGGTGATTTAACTCTGCAGACTACCCCTCGAGAGAGACCCGGATCCAGATATGGAGGGAGGAGGAGAGAGGGAAGAGCCAAAAGGGGAGACAGAGACATCAAAAAAATTTGAATAAAAAAGCATTAGGGGGAATCTTGCGAAAAAGACAATCCAGGATATGATGGGTGATTTGACTGAGTAAAAGCTCGGCTGGATCGAACTGACCGTTGCCCTTCAGGGATCTCTAATCGCCTCTTGGTCGTACCGGCTGACTGCTTATCTTTCATCTTCCCGCTCTCCTCAGACAGGTGGACACTATACGTGACCCCTCCGCACACACACACACAAACGTTCCCTCATCCCTCCGTACCGCACTGATCCTGACAGGGAGGATGTGAGCAGCGGGCTCAGCATGATGAGAGGAGAGGGGCGGAAAAAGGACGGACAGAGGGAGAGAGGCGGGAAGGAAGGCAGAGAGGCAGGTAGGCAGGTAGAGAAGCAGACAGGGAGGGAGCGAGGGAGGGAGGTAGGCAGCGGATGGAGAAAGCGAGAAGAGGACAGACAGGAAGATGGAAAAGACCGCCTTCCTCCTTCTCCTGAGGTGTGATGAGGAAGTGAGGGAAGTCAGACAGGCGTGCGGCGCAGAGGAAGCAGCTGGAAGTGATAGTATGGAAATGAGGTGTTGTCGTCGAGGCTCGTCAACAACACAGGAGGCAGGGCGGCGCAAGCGACGACAGGAGAGGAGAGGGGTGGAATGCAGAGAGCGAGAGAGAGGAGTGCGTTCGTTCCTGACACCCGGACTCTTGACAACGGACAGGCACACAAGCAGGATCTGTTCTCTCAGATTACCAAGCTTGAGTCTCAGAAGAACTGAGGTTAGAGACGCACAAACACAACAACAGACACGTAGAGGACCAACATTTTAATAACCAGCTGAAACAAAGCCTGGAGGGACATCCACAACAACAGGACAGAAAGAAAAAAAAAATATTAAGGATAAATCAGAGAATTACTCTACATATTTCCCTAAACGTTCTCGACAACAAATCTTGTGACAGAGCCATTCGGAAACATAACACTCACAACTCTGGGTTAGGAGCATATTAAGTATTCAGAGCTGAATATTTGTTCCTGGCCAACAGCAAGTCCACATATTGAAAGCAAAGAGATGACTCCCTTTCAAATCCTGCTTGTCTTACAACCCTCCGGCTGATAAAACATATAAAACAATACCTCAACAACACATCAATTGAAGCAATATATTTCCAAGACCCTGAAAGACCGCCAGTTTAGAGATTTAAGGTTGCACGCAGACAGGGGCCGTGTGCACATACACAAGTGCACCGAATGAAATGTGATGTGCTGTAATGAGAAAGGGTTTATGGTATATCTGAGATCAGCTTTCCACCGCAGCTCATTCATCTGAGCAAGGCGCTGTTCGGTACGATCCCCCGCTGCCCCCCGGCCCCCCTGCTGCAAGCCCCCCCCCCCCCTAACACTCCAGCTCATGTTCATGCATGTTCATTATGTAAAACTGTCCATTATGAAATGCAGGAGGCCCAGCCAAGGAGGGACTGTGTGGTCCGCCCACTAGGTGCTGCATACATTACTCAGAGTGTTCCTCCGGCTACCAAGCACAATACAAGGTCGGTCAAGTGGAAGAGAACAATGTTCAGCCAATCACAAGAATCATGCAGGCTGGTGTGTGCTAATGTGTTGATGGGAGAGTGGGTGTGCGTGGGTGTGTGCTAATGTGGGTGTGTGTGTGCAAATGCGGGAGTGTGTGTTGGTCGTGTGAGGGTGTACGTGTGTGTGTGTTGCAGGAAGTATGTGTACAGAGGTGAATACAGTTATCCACCAGGAACGAATTTCTTGCTTACATGTGCTAAGTACCTGTGTTAATCATTCTCAAGAATGAACAAAGAGCCGTTCAGATAAGACCCTTAACTATGCTAAAGATTCTATCTTACACAGGCTCATTTAGTGCTTCTGCCCTCACTGTTGCCAAAGGGGGTAATGGAGGAATGAATAGACAACTGTTGCAGTAATGGTGTGCACGTAGGCCAGATAAATAAAAGGCTCATTAATTAAGAGCGCAAAATTCAAATCGGGGCCAAACATAAAGACACATCCCCGTGGCGACAAGCCTCCGGGAGGACTGCTGCTCCCGTAGCCACGGTGACGTAAGCAGCAGTCCTACCGTGGAGCCAGTGTCTGGCCAGATGTAAACAGAGGATAAACAATTACGCTGCACTCAGCACACCCAGCGTCTAGGCATGGGCGTCTGAATGCTCCGTCTGACCTCCCTGCCCCATTTCCTTGGAACAGCTATTAGTCAGCAATTAACATCTAATGAGCGTCTAGTAACGAGTCCAAAGGATGAAAGAGGGACGAGAGAAGGGTGAGAACAATTTCAAGAGAGAGGGAAAATGTGCATACGTGTGTGTGCGCGCGTACCTGCGTGTGTACATGTGAGAACGTGTGCGTGGATCCATGTGTGTCTGTGTGAATGTGTGTGTGTGTGCGTGTTGGATCTGCTGAAACAGAGGCCATTTGTTTCAGTCCTTTGACATTCCTCTTCTGCCGTGCCATGAGAAATGAAGCACATCCCAGTCTCCCGTCAGCGGTGTTGTCTACTCTGGCCCAGTGTGTTCCAGTAGGCCTGCAGAGAGCCAGGGGACAGCCTCTTGTAGCCTCACAATCCCTCACGTCCTGGCTGCTTTAGCTGGGTCTGTTTACCAGGCCCTCCCCTGGCTGTTGTGACAGATTTGGCACCCCTGTCACATGGTGACCGCAGGGCTGCGGCGTCCATAAGCACACACTCGGCATGGGAGAGGTTCACAGCCTAACGTGATGAGGGCAGAGGCCAGGCAGCGAACAGGCTGCTCTTGTGGAACTGGCGTGGGGTCAGGGAACGGTCAACAAGGGCTGCCGAACATTGTGAGACAATAAGCTCTAGCATGTGATGGAGTGACAAGAGAGGGCTTACATGGAGAGAGAGAGAGAGAGAGAGAGAGAGAGAGAGAGAGAGAGAGCGAGAGAGAGCGAGAGAGAAAGGAGAGATCAAGGGTACACTTTTTTTCTTGAAGGGCCCCATATTGATAAGAAAGATTGAATACTTATAAATTCAATATTTATAAAAAATATATAATTATAACAACTTTACCATTGACTGTGCTGCTGTTTTCTACCAGTGCTTTCTCTGTAATGAGATGTTGAGACCCAGTTCTCTCTGTGGTTAAGACACAGATTTAGTTTAGGCCCAGAAGTCTGACATCACTGCTGCGGAGAGGAAAGCTTTCCTGGAGCCTTTGTCATCTCTCCCAAGTGTCTCGAAAAACATCTCGACCTTAGAAGAGGAAAAGAAAAACAGGCCTTTTCTCCCTCAGCTTAAAAAGATGCATTATTACCGCAGCTTGCAGTCTATCTGAAACTTCCTTTCAAAGTTTCTTTCCTCAAGGCCAGGAGAGTTTAAAAAAAACACGCTGAGATAAACTTTTATCTATCCCTCTCGTCAACACTGGTGTGCTACCTGCTGAGAAAGCATATCAATAGCTTACTGATGATAAATAACCACTGGAGGCCTTCTGCACCCTTCAGTTCTCCCTCTATCCCACCCCCACAACAACCTCCTCCTCCCCCTCCGCCCTACCTCTCTTCCCTCCCTCACCCACTGTCCTCTCCACCTTCTCTCCCCCTTTTACCCCCGCCTCCCCCCGTTCTCCCCTCTCTTCTGTCCCTACAGGAGCCATCAATCCCGGCCCATTTGGAGGGAACTCCTCCTGGGCATATTTGCATACCCAGTCATGTGATGTTGTGTGAGCGACGGGCTCGTTCCAGGCTCAGCCAGCCGTTACCCAGAGTGACAGGCTACGCCGGCGCCCACACACAGGCAGACTGGCACAGCTACGCCCTCAACCCCCCCCCCACCCCCCCCACCCCCCCACCCCCCCCCCCCTCTCCACCACCACACCACCCACTCCCAGACTGCTCAGCCGGGGCTCCATCTCCATGGGACGGTTGCCCAGGTGCCCGGGCAAGCTGTCCTGGAAAGTTTCAGAGCAGACGCCTCGACGCTACGTCTGGGAGCCGCCGCTGATATGGAAATGGATTTCTCCACTCCTCAGTCAGATACGGAGGAATGTCAGAGGCACATATGGCCACGTACAGGGAAGGAGAGATGGAGAGATGGAGAGAGAGAGAGAAAGAGAGCTGGAGAACAGCCTGGCTATTAGGCAAAGCCGTCTGTCATACCGCTCTCGCCATCCCAACTGTCATTTATGCCCTGGGTCTGAAGGACATGCGCAAAAATACCGAGATGTGCCCACGCGCATGCACACACACACACACACACGAAGACAGAGCCAGACCTTCAGCCTTAGGACATCAGTATCCTTGGTACTCCTGACATCACACATGGATAACTCTTCAGTTTAAATACAGTACAAATCCCTTCAGACCTACAAGTGCATGACCCGTTATCTACACTCAACAGCTCCATGAGAAACAACTGGTGTCCTGAAAGAGTACAACACAACATATTAGGCTATATATACAGAGCAAGACTAGACTAGACCAGGCTGTCTCAGTGGGGATGTTGAGTATCTGCAGCAGCAATAACAGTATTGGGAGCAGAACAGAAACAGTGGGGAGCTCGACAGCTCCCCGGTGCTGGCTGACTAATAAACTTTTATGTGTACTAATGCATGTTATAAAACGTCTATCAAAAAAGCTTGCCAACTCCTGGGGGTAACACTATATTTTATCATAGTTAAGGATAGCAGAGCCTGTTCCCTGTTTTGGGAAATGCTGTCTTCCGTCCATTTGATTGTTGACTGTTGTTTGAAGCTCTCCAAGACCCACTCTGCCTGTCCAGCGTCTGGCCAATCAGGGAGCTGTCTGTCCATTGCCTGTCCAATCAAGGAGATGTATCTCGGGCCTAGATGGGGCAGCTTGCCCCAAAACAACCCAGACGTCCGCTCACAGCAACCAAAACAACAACCCACCGATAAGAAGAAGGAAAACTCAAACAGTTGACGGAGGAAAAAAAAGAAGGGTCATTAAATATTCAGTGGAACACCTCCGCTACAATCCCCCCCCCCCCACAAAAAAAAAAAAAAAAAACGAGCGAAAAAGGTGGTTGTGGGAGGAAAAGGAGGTGGGGGGAGAGACGTAACGTGCATGCTAACTCCGGCGCAGACTAGGTTAATTAGATACTGCCTCCATTCCACACAGACTTCAAATTCCTCTCAAGGTTGTCTTCGCTGTCTAGAATACTGATGCTGAGGGAGGGGGGGGGGAGGCTCCCGATGCCACCACAACACATAAACGGACGGGCAGCCAGAGCCTGTGCCGAGGCTGCTGAATTAAACATACCCCTGACAACCTTCACACTGTCCTGCTGTCCTGAGACACGGAGGGATGGACAGGGGGACGGGGGGGGGGCGGCTGTCTGGCAGTGACCACCTCGGTGTCTAAGACCGTGAACCGTCTTGCTGGGGTGTCGTGGCAGCCTTATCTCTGCGCGCGTGCGGTGGGGTGTGTCGTGGCTGTCTGAGGGAGAGTGCGTGTGCACGTTTGTGCGTGTGTGTGCGTTGCGCGGAGCTGGGAGATGATGCCCTGTGATTGGACGCTGACGATGTGGCTCTCCTACCTCGATGCTGACAGTTGCGACCCAGGGCCTGTGGTTGATAAGGCCTTGATTCATCACCCTGTGTGCAGCTCAACAGTATCCAGCCCTGGCATCTCCTCCCACAAAACACCAGAACCCCCGCCCCCCATGTGTGTGTGTTTGTCTGTGACACAAACACTATTAACACACAGAAGCAAACACACCATGCTATGTACATGGCCTGAGCAAGCATAGCGAGGGATTTCATGACTTTTTCCAAGTCAGGATTGTGTGCAAAATACATTTTAGATGTATATTGTAGTGTGTGAGGGTGCTGGAGTGGTAGCCTGGCTCTGCCCTCCTACGTAAATCAGCTCAATTTTATTTTTGCTTCTGTACATAGGTCTGGCCATGAGGTACGGAAGTCAGATTTTTCAGGTTGATTTTCTACCGGCGAATCAGCGAACAGAGGGAGTGGCTGAGAACGATGACGTTGATGTTGTGCGCTAGTTTGTGTTGTAGTTCCGTAATGGCGGCGGAGAAAGATGCGAGCAAAGCCATTCGGCCATTCCCGTTGTGGCAACGCTGCCGAATATCCAACAGCTAAAGACGGAGCAAGAACAAGTTTTGCTGAGTTTTGTTGGTGGCCATGATGTTGTGGCCCTCCTCCCCACGGGGTTCGGGAACAGTTTGATTTTCCAGCTACGGCAGCTAGCTCTGTTACAGTAGTGGTGAAGGAGCTGGCTAAGGCGAACGCTAGCGATTGGTTATGGCAGATCAGACTGGCTCTGGGCAGATCCAATAGTTTTAAACTTCAACAGAATACCCACCTACAAGGGAGTCAACGCTTGTCAATGGAGCGAGGCCAGACTCTCTGTACAAATGCAATGTACGAGAGTCTGGTTAGGACCAGGCTACTGGAGTGGAGGAAGGAACAACTAACGTCCCCTCGTGGTCCCCAGTCCCCCAAAGGAGTGTAAACAAGTCCGGCTCCTTATAGAGCACCGGGGCAGGGTATCTGTGTGTCAGGGTATCTGTTCTGATAGGAGCAGCCTAACGTCTCAGCTCTGCGGACACCGATCTGGTGCTGTACGAGGGCTTTGTGTACCACAGTGTGTACCATGAAGTCCGTCCCCATCCACCTTGCTCCCCCTTCCTCAGCCAGACCGCTGAAGCGCTGGAGCATCTCATCACCATGGAAACAAAGAGACGAGTTCCAGGCGTGCGATGGAGAGAGAGAGAGAGAGAGACGAGACGAGAGCGCAACAGCACAGCGCATTGGTGCTCCACACCCCTCGGACCTGCCACTGAGGACTGTCTGTGTATCAATTTCAAGTGCTTTCTTGGCATGTTGAGAGATTAGAAAAATGTTTGCCAAAGCAGATGTACTGTCGAGGACACACACATACGGACATATTATATAAACACACACATACACACAGGACGTGTATAGATGTGCTGTCTGTCTGGGTCTCTCTCCTTGTGTACACTCTCTCCAATTCTCTTTTTGTCTGCTTCTTTCTCCGTTTCTCTCACATGCACACCGCACAACATCACACTTTTTTCTTTCTCCATCTCACTTGTATAACCCCCCCCCCCCCCCTCTATCTTTTTCTCCCCCAAACACAGACATGTTATCTGCATCACAGCTCTCTACCACAGTAGCAGTCCCTAATTAACACATTTGTATTCATCACACGTCATTTTTCCTTTTCTCTTCACCCGAGGTGGGGTGGTGTGGTTTCGCTGGTGGGGGGAGGGGGGGGGCGGTGGTATTTGGATGACGGGGTCGCGGGGGGGGGGGGGGGGGGGTGACAGCATGGTGATTACCCCCCCCCGCCGGAGGACAGGACGGCCGGAGAGGGACGAGGGAGGCGAGGGAGACGAGCAGGACTTAACAAGCAGGCGGGGAGCTGAAGAGGGAGGAGACTGGGAACAGGAGGGAACGTGGAGACCCGGCAGGAACACGTGGGCCCGCCGCCTGCCAAACCCCGCTCCGGTACACGCCGGGGATGGGAGGGGCGGCCAATCCAAGCGGATAAGCCCCTCGGTCGGTGCGTCACCTCAGGGCTCTCCTGTGCCCGTATATCAACCCACGCAAGGTCATCAAGGTCGTCTGACTGAACTGCACTGAAGCAGATGTAACACGATGAGAAACGCAGGGCTCAAATAGCAAAGTGTTTATCCCCGGGAGCACCGGGGAAGTTTGCCGCCAGACTCTTAAGTTATCGTTGTTGTCCTATGAACCGGGGGCTCCTGAAATATTATTCAGTTCACTTCCTCCCATTGCTCATTACATTACATTTAGTCATTTAGCAGACGCTCTTATCCAGAGTGACTTACAGTAAGTACAGGGACATTCCCCCGAGGCAAGTAGGGTGAAGTGCCTTGCCCAAGGACACAACGTCATGTGGCACGGCCGGGAATCGAACCGGCGACCTTCTGGTTACTAGCCTGATTCTCTAACCGCTCAGCCACCTGACTCCCTCATTCTCTCTCCTTCTGAATACCTCAGCGCACAGAAAGCTTATTCCCCCTTTCACCTCCCCGTTCAGCTCTCCTCTGTTCTGCTTTAAACGTTATCTCACTTTCTTTAACAGGGAACTTCAATAAATATGAATATTTAATGCCTAATCCTGTAGCTCCCCTTGTTAGATTGTTAAATCTCCTCTGCGGGCCGCTTTTCAATGTCAGCAGAAAATCGGGAAATCGCTGCTTTTCAGAATGGCGAGAGCAGACTTCGAATGCTTCTTATAAAAATGCCTGTACAGTAACTACGCACAGGCACACAATCTAATCCCCACCCCACATCCTACACACATTTATAAGCCGTTATTTATAAGGCGAGTGTATCAAAGCCTCGACACAAACAGCTGTCGGATGCTGGCAACATTAGGGTACTCGGGCACTTGTGATGATTCTCCTCTACTACCCTGTTCTCTGGGGTCATGGGCAGCACAGGTCAGTACTCTTCCAGCTTCACAGCGAATCAATAATAGCAGAGGAAGCCAGCCACAGTCAAGGCTCTGTACATAGTCTTCAGAGGCTACTGGGATCCCTCAACAATACACCGGTAAAAGCACAAGCAAAATGTGTGTGTGTGTGTGGGGGGGGGGGGGGGGGGGGACACCAACAGAAAGGGAGATGGCGCTTTAGAAAACCATTTTTGAAAAGAACACTGTAAAATGTGTTCCATATGAAATCTAGATGGATTGACAACACTTCATGAATCCCCCTTTGGGAACATTCTGGTGTTTCCGCATCAGACAGACAGGTGAAAGACAGATATAATAAGTACATTCAAAAAAACGATGGACAAACAATAAACATTTAATATACCCAATATAAATAAATGTAGTAAAAGCATTTTTATATGAAACCACAGTATGCAAGGTCAGTACCACTGACCTGTAACCTGTGAGAGTACTGGGCTGATCTGGGTAGATAGGTCTGAGTGGTTTTAGGATTCCAAGTCCTTATAGCACCTTGAAGGGCTTCATCACAAAACCTTCATATTCTATTCATATTCTATCCAGAACCTTCTTGAGGGGGTTATTCTATAGTAAGAGGGCCAAGGAGAAGACAGAGGCCCTGGGTTTAGCATGAATCCTCTGGTGAATCGCTGCTATCAGGCGCCTCTGTCCGGAGTGTGATCTACTGGGTTCTGTCGCTCCTTGTGTGAAAAAACACAACGCAGTCTGATCCATCTTCCATCCTGACATTCAATATGCCATCATTTGGCATCCTCACCCCGCCACACCATACATCTCTGAAAGTCTGGTTATCTACAAGCTTTCATCTCACAAACCACTCCCCGCACAAGCATCTCACAGCCCAGAACTCCTCTTCGGAACACAACTGTTGCTATGGTTACCCTAACATTAAATTATGATGGTTATCAGAAGCTTTTGTTGTGGTAAAATTACCTTTTTTTGTATTCCAGTGAATACAGATAGATAGAAACTACCATTAGTCAACAACTGAAGCAGTGTGTAAAAGGAAAAAGCACACTCACACACACACACACACACACACAAAACAATTGATATTTTGATTGGCATACATTTCTCAAAAGCTTGGCATGTACAGTTTTTTTCATATGCCGTGTCTGGCATGTGAGGTTTTCAATGAATAATTCATGCACAGCTGTGTCATCATTAAGGAGGCATCATATGACTGTTTAAGAGTGTGTGTCCTTGTCTATGCATGGATGGGTGTGTGCTGCTTTCTTTTACACGCTTTTCCTTCCTGACAAATGGTAGCTTTTTATCACTTGGTGTTTGTTTGGTGTTAGTGTGTGTGCGTGCGTGTGCATGCATGTGTGTGCGTGTGCGTGTGTGGCATATGGTAGGAAAATTGAATCATTTACGGTCACCCATTACAGCAAAACGTTGGCATGCACACGCACGTGCACACACTCACACCAAGCACACAAACACGCCACACATGCATGCACACGCACGTGCACACACTCACACCAAGCACACAAACACGCCACACATGCATGCACATACACATGCACACATGAATGGACACACACCGAAGCGCGCTGATGTCTAATATCCTGCATTATTAAGTGTGGAAATGTTGATTCTACTACATAGAATTACGCACACACACACGCACACAGGACTAGAGGACTCGAGCACCTCTTTTCTCCCTAGGGATCTTAAATATTTCATTAGAGGAAACCCAGTCCGCTCCCTCCATCGCAGTCATCCTGTGTCCTCTCCCACCACTCCCTCCTCCCCTCCCCCCCCTCTCCCTCCTCCCCCCCCCCCCCCTCTCCCACCACTCCCTCCTCCCCTCCCTCCTTCCTTCTCCCCTCTGCCCTGCTCCCCCTCTCCCACCACTCCCTCCTCCGCTCCCTCCTCCCCTCCCCCATGCTCCCCCTCTCCCACCACTCCCTTCTCCCCTCCGCCCTACTCCCCCTCTCCCACCACTCCCTCCTCCCCTCCCCCATGCTCCCCCTCTCCCACCACTCCCTCCTCCCCTCCCCCCTGCTCCCCCTCTCCCACCACTCCCTCCTCCCCTGCTCCCCCTCTCCCTCCTCCCCTCCCCCCCCTCTCCCACCACTCCCTCCTCCCCTACCCCCTGATCACCCTCTCCCACCACTCCCTCCTCCCCTCCCTCCTCCCCTCCCTCCCTCCCTCCTCCCCTCCCATCCCCCCCTGCTCCCCCTCTCCCCCCCGATAGCTCGATCCAGCTGCGTGACCCTCTGAAGGGCAGCAAGCTCAAATTCAGCCCAGGCATCACTCACGCCGGTCCTTCCCAACTGGACGGCTCTCCTCCGCTCACACTGCAGTGTGGACTGGCCACCACCAGAGGGGCGCCAGAGAGCACTTCCTCGTTCCCACTCTCTCATCAGCGGGAGGCGCAGGAATTAAGTCCTGTGTTTACATAGGGCTGAGAGTGTGGTGCTAGAGCTTCTCATATCACTAGTCTCTAATTGAAATGACTCTGTCATGACGTCCACTTTGTGATAAATAAAGAATGTGTGTCTGCTTGTGCGGCAGTGTTTGAGTTTGTGCACGCGAATGTTTTTCAATGTGTGTTCGTCATCCGTGTCTGTGTGTGTGTATCTGTTGGGTCTAAGGCCTAATAAACTAGATGAGAAGTCGTTTGTGTGTGTGTGTGGGTGTGTGTGTTATTTCTCTGTGTGTGCTATTTCTGTGTGTGCGTATGTTATTTCTGTGTGAGCGTGGTATTTCTGTGTGTGTGTTATTTCTGTGTGTGTGTTATTTCTGTGTGTGGGTGTTATTTCTGTGTGTGTGTGTTCTTTCTCTGTGTGTGTGTGTGTTCTTTCTGTGTGTGTGTTATTTCTGTGTGTGTGTGTGTTATTTCTGTGTGTGTGTGTTCTTTCTCTGTGTGTGTGTTATTTCTGTGTGTGTGTTATTTCTGTGTGTGTGTGTTCTTTCTCTGTGTGTGTGTTCTTTCTGTGTGTGTGTGTTCTTTCTCTGTGTGTGTGTTCTTTCTCTGTGTGTGTGTTCTTTCTGTGTGTGTGTGTTCTTTCTGTGTGTGTGTGTGTGTTCTTTCTGTGTGTGTGTGTGCTTTCTCTGTGTGTCTGTTCTTTCTGTGTGTGTGTGTTCTTTCTGTGTGTGTGTGTTCTTTCTGTGTGTGTGGCAGAGTAGATGAGTGGGCACAGGCTCTGGAGGCAGCAGCAGGAGGAGCTGAGTGATTGCAGAAGTGGATCGAAGGAGCCGCTCTGCTAATTCAAAACCAGACTCCCAGCTGAGCCTGATCATATTAGTGTGATTACAGAGCATGGTTTATATGCTCGGCTAGCCTCCGCAGCTAAGGACACTTTTTAGTACATCACAGCTCTCGAACAGTACTCAAAGAGGTTATTTACTATTGGGGTGGTCTCTCGACTGTGACAGTGCCATAGCAAAATAATTAGGGCGGGACCCTCTCTGACTGGCCTCTATGGGAGAGGAGCACTCTGCCATTGGTGTCTATGGGAGAGGGACTCTCTGTCGTTGGTCTGTGCAGACCTGTGCCCTCTCTACCTTGGGCTGTATGGAAAGGAGGTCCTGCCTCCTTTGACCTGCATTATCGAGGGTTCCCAGTGAATGGTGTCGTCTCTGACGTGACAGATGCTGTAGAGAAGGAGGAAGGCAGTAAGAGAGAAGTGCATGGTGACCTAGTAGTGAATACTACACTGACACTGTGGGCAGTAAGAGAGAAGTGCATGGTGACATAGTGGTGAATACTACACTGACACTGTGGGCAGTAAGAGAGAAGTGCATGGTGACCTAGTAGTGAATACTACACTGACACTTTGGGCAGTAAGAGAGAAGTGCATGGTGACATAGTGGTGAATACTACACTGACACTGTGGGCAGTAAGAGAGAAGTGCATGGTGACCTAATAGTGAATACTACACTGACACTGTGGGCAGTAAGAGAGAAGTGCATGGTGACCTAATAGTGAATACTACACTGACACTGTGGGCAGTAAGAGAGAAGTGCATGGTGACCTAGTAGTGAATACTACACTGACACTGTGGGCAGTAAGAGAGAAGTGCATGGTGACCTAGTAGTGAATACTACACTGACACTGTGGGCAGTAAGAGAGAAGTGCATGGTGACCTAGTAGTGAATACTACACTGACACTGTGGAGGTTGCCTCTGCTCCTCTATCGGCTCTAATAGGTTTTTGGACAGTTTTGTCTCTGAGCATTAACTGTTTTCTTTTCTCTCGGTCTGTTGAATGAAGTCATTCCTGGCCTAAAGACACTCCTGATACAGATGGGAAAAATGCCAGAGAGAGATAGAAAAAAAGTGTGAGTGAGAGACTCAGAGACTGTGTGTGTGTGTGTGTGTGTGTGTGTGTGTGTGTGTGAGAGAGAGAGAGAGAGAGAGAGAGAGAGAGAGAGAAGAGACACACACACAAAGACACAAACCAATAAACTGAGATAAAAGAGAAGGTGGTTGATAAGGAAGGTCTGTCTGCAGCCAAAGAATACAGAGCCAATTCCATCTGGCAGACAAGCCAGCTCTCTCCTCCTCCCCCCCCCAATACTGGGAGAGGCCTCTTTCTTTAAGGACTTCCAGGCATGGCTTCACCCTGCTACACACACCCCAGACACAATGGACCAGGACAGGCTGGCCTGCGAGAACTCACCCTGGGCTGGGTCTTTTACCTTCTGTCCATTCTGAACGACATACACACAACCCAGCACACGCACACACTATAAACACGCTCACTGAACACACACGCACATGCATATACGTACCCGTTTAAAGTTCTCTCCCCTACTTTCTCGCTCGCTTCAAGTGTCTCTCCTTTTTCTCTCTCTCTCTCCTTCTCCCTCCCCCTTTGTTTGTCTCTCCATCCCTACCCCCCTCTCTCTATGCCCTAGTACCTCTCTCTCTCTCTCTCTCTCTCTCTCTCTCTCATTGATTAGTGGCCTTTCTGCTTTCTGGCCTCAAACGCACATGGCCTTCTAATCAGAAGAAGTGGATCTCTCAGGCAGACCGAGTAAAACCAAATCAATGGAGGAATGTGGGTATGTGTGTGTGTGTGTGTGTGTGAGAGTGTGTGTAGGAAAGTGGGTCTCTGTGCAGTGTGTAGGAAAGTGTGTACGTTTAAAACTGTGGGTATGTGTGTGTAGTGTGTGTATAGGAAAGTGGGTCTGTGAGTATGAAAGTGGGTGCGTGGGTCTGTGGTGTGTGTAGCGTGTGGGTTCGAATGTGGATCTGTGTATGTAGTGCGTATGTAGCAATGTGGGTCTGTGTGTGTTTGTGTGTGTGTGTCTGTGTGTACAAGCAAAACTCCTCTAAAGGTCCCATGACCTGCTTTTATATAGGCCTTAGTGGTCCCCTAATACTGTATCTGAAAGATCTTTCCCGAAATTCAGCCTTGGTGCAGAATTACAGCCACTACGAGCAGAATTACAGCCACGACGAGCAGTCCCAGGAGCTTTCCTTAGTATGTGCCATTTCTGTGTCTGTAGCTTTTTAATGCTACGAGGAAGAAAGAGGCGGGGCTATCTGCCATGCTTCCGTCGTTTGCAAGCCATGATGTAGGAAAAGATGACATCGCAATCGCACGGTCGTAGTTCATTTTCTGATTGGTGGGACAGATTCTCTGGGCGGGCAAAGCAGAGAAAGGGGAGGTAACCTCTCCTCTTACGACGACATAAGAGGACCATTTTCAAATCGGAGCGTTTGAGCTTTTATTTATTTTATTACCTCGGCTTGGTTTACACCTATCAACGTTTCTAGCAACTGGGGGACCAAAGGCAGGCTAGGGGAACTCATATTAATGTTAAATAACCTCTTAAAGTGAAATGTTCATGTCATGGGACCTTTAAGGCTGTATCATGTAACTAGTAGTAAGAATACTACTAGTGATTTCCTTGAGAACAAGAGAAAAGGCCGACAGCACACACACTCAGCACTGGCAGGTTTATAGAGAGGCTGCAGGACGGAGATTAGATCCTGATGATTAGTACTGTTCTGATGGGTTTCTTTGGAGTCTGGCAGACACTCGCCCAGACTGGAGCTGTGGCATTTAACAAGACACATCAATGAAAAACTCCATTGTTATTTAAAATGACAAATTCAAGGTTATAGTCAGGGGAAGGGGAGGACAAACTGAGGAGACTGGGATGAGGTGGGATTGAAGTTTGGGGTAAGACTGAATCTTGGATGAGGTAGGGTTGGGTCTCGGAGAGTGTGGGGTTGGTCCTAGGACTAGGATGAGGTGGGTCTGGGTCTTGGATAGATAAGGTTTGGGGCGGAGAATAGAGGTGGTGGTTGGGGCTGGGACTAGGATGGGCTGGGACTAGGATGGGGTGTGGCTGCAACTGGGATAGAGGTGGGATTGCGGCTTGGACTATTATAGAGATGGGGCTGGGACTAGGATCGAGGTGGTGCTGGTCCTTGGACTAGGATGGGGCGAGGCTGGAACTAGGATAGGGATGGGGCTGACAATAAGATTGGGTAGTAGAAATAGCAGAGATGCATAGCTGATTCTGTTCAGTAAGCACTTCTCAGGGCTAGATCTCATTACACTTTACCCCAAACATATCTCCCTCGGTGTCTGTAAATCAGTCTCTCTCTCTCATAATGTTTCTATCTCTACCTCTCTCCATCTATTTCTCGCCTCTTTCCTCTTTCCGATTTATAACATTTACATACATTCCATTTACAATTCCCCTGTACTCTCTCATCTCCCCTCCCCCCCCCTCTTCCCCCATCTCCCTCACTCAACCTGGACTCTATAACCCTATATATAGCAGTAACCCCCCACACCCTTCACCCCTTCCTTCACTGTTCAGCCTCCATTATGACTTCATTAGGTTTTATGCCAGCCATTACCCAGTCTTTAGCCAGCGTGCCGGGAGAAGAGAGCAGGGGGAAGAAAGCAGGAGGCTGGGATAGATTCTGCACCCACTGCGTTTTATGACTGGAGATGAAGAAAAGCCAAGATGGGGAGGGCCTGGCGGGCGAGTGCTGCATGTGTGTGTGTGTGTGTGTGTGTGTGCGTGTATATGGGTCTGTGTCTGTGTCTGCATGTCCGTGTGGGGGTCTGTGTGTGTGTGTGCATCTGCATGTGTGTGTATGTCTGTGTGTGTGTGTGTGAGAGTGTGGGGAGGGCGTTGACCTTGACCAAGGGCAGGTCGCTCCCATCCTGGGCTCTGAAGCCAGAGCCATCTGCTCCAGTGTACTGGCATCAGCATTATCTATGGCAGGCCCATCCCTAACGGCCTGGGACGCTGGTGCCACTGTGGGTCTGGACAGAACTAGACTAGACATGACTGGGCAGGACGAGACAGGGCTGTGCTCGGCTGGACGGGTCTGGGGTCGGCTCGCAGCTAAAACCTACCGAAACCACTGGGAGGGCCATCCTGTATGTCACAAGATAAAGATGACCACTTATTTTAATTGACCTGAGAATATACTGTAGACAATCCATCAAATGGCCCACTGCAATATACATATAAATGAACTTTCCCATCTAATATATTACTTTAAGAAACAATCTTCGGTGAAAAGCAATAAAGCTGACACTGTCACTGATACAGTTTGTCAACACAACCACACCAGCATATCTGAGTGTCTAAATATTTACCTGTCTTTAAACTATAATGTCTCATGTTGTTATAGAAAAAGTAATATTTCTCTAGTAATCTCTTTTTCAAGCCGAGAATGACATTTACCAACTGGAGACATTCAGAGTCGCCAGACTTTGTGGGTTTTGTGTGTGTCTGTGTGTGTGTGCGTGCGTGCGAGCGAGAGAGAGTAATAAGACAACAGAAGGAATATATGCCAGGTAGTGAGAGAGAGAGTGTGTGTGTGTCTGTGTGTGTGTGTGTGTGCGCGTGCGTGGGTTTAGAAGAAGGAGGCAGACTGAGATGAAGGCCACAGACACACAGCAGGGGGTGATGAAAGGGATGTGCTCTGAATGAGTGTTACTGGATCAATACGAGTGTGACTGGATGAGGAAGATTTCACTGACGGTCTTACACCAACCAATGGACAGACACACAGACAAAGACATACAGATAGACAGGCAAGCAGACAGGCAGACAAGCAGGAAGTCGAAAGAGATTTTTTTTTTTAAACAGACAAACAGGTAGACTGACAGGCAGACAGAAATGCTCATTCTGATTGGACTGTTACCTGAAGTACAGCAGTAACTAAACCACCATGCTCTACCTGAGGGCTGGAGTTCACCCTGATAATCGCACAACACACACACACACACACACTGTCCAATGAGTCACTCCGCCCCGGGCCTGTGCCTGCATGCCCTCTGATAGGAGCAGGCAGCGCGTCACCTCAGCGATGGTGCGATTCCCGCGGCCACTGAAATGAGGGCCACTAATTGCTTGGCTGGGCCATCGACGTGACACGCATGTGCCCAGATACTAAGTTAAGATACACATTGTTAGGGGTGTAAGAGAGTGAGAGTAGGTGTGTGTGTGTATGCGTGGGCTTGTGTGGCTGTGTTTTGGTGTGTGCTCAACCGTGCTAGTTGCATGCTGATCCTCACAGCTCTGACTGTTTTAACAGTCTGGGCTCAACTGGGAGCTATAAAAGGCCTGGGTATGAATCATGGGGGCATCTTACCTTTGCCTGGCCTCAATGTCGTTCTGGAAAACACAAACAGGAAATAGAGAGTGAGGTTCAAATACGGAGCCACACACACATTAACTAGCATGTTTACATCTTCCGGCAAACCTCCTTCAAGCGGAGTGCATCGCATTTGCTGTACTTTATCAAGAGCTCCGTTATCAGGCTCTCGGTGTCTATCAATATCCCTGTCCTCTTTCTTTTCCCCTACTTCTGCTGTCGGTGACAATTTCCCCTGTCGCGCTCCATAGTCCTCCTGTCTATTAGCAAACCAGAAACGTGTTTCCTTCACATGGGAACCCCCTCCCGCGCTGTGTTCCAGAGTGTTCCACAGTACAGAGTGACTGTCAGGGTGAAGGCAGTGTGTCTGAAGCCAGCGGAGCGACAGGATGGCGGTGACTGCCTCGGGAGAGAGGGCCACGAGAGGATGAGAGCAGGAGGAAGAGAAGAGGAAAGACCTGACGAGACGCCCTGCTCCCGACCGACGCTAATTAGCGCCGGCAGTAGCTTCGTTTTGGGGGAGAACAAGAGAGAAGCTGGTTCAGGTGGGAGTCTCTGAGGGGCACTTAGTGTCAGTCAGCAATCCCACCGGGACATTAGGCTCATCAAAACGCCCTCACTAAAGTGAACAGGGCCGGTCCTTCCACAAGACCAGGAACTTGCATGCGCCTCTGATAATGCAGCAAAAGTAAGTGCGGTACAAGTGCTCATTATTTTGCGGCGTTGCCCTCCACCACCCCAGCCTCCACCCGTGGTTCTGAAGGATATCTAAGCCCTCTGATACTGATGTTGAGACTCAAGTTAGGTTTCTCATGAAGGTCATGATGCAGAACCATACCACCAAAGAGACTGAGTATCCTCTCAAACTCTACTCTCTCACTAACCATTACCTTGGTCCAATGACGGAACCCACTAGAGCTGTTATGACAAACACATGCCAATGCTTCCTCAACAGGCGAGGACTCTTTTCTCTCACTTGAACACAAAGTGGGCTAAGAGGGTGTAATGTGTACAAAGCCCAGGCTGCATTTGGGCTGCAGTAACATAATGGGAACTGCTTTGTGTGTGTGTGTGTGTGTGTGTGTGTGTGGGGGGGGGGGGGGGGGGGGGGGGGTGCTTAACTACATGCTACACTATGAAGCTGTAGAATGAGAATGTTCTGTGATAAACCCAGGCTGGACTAGGGCGGCAGGTAACATGGACGGGACTGTGTGTGTGTGTGTGTGTGTGTGTGTGGGGGGGGGGTGCTTAACTACATGCTACACTATGAAGCTGTAGAATGAGAATGTTCGTGATAAACCCAGGCTGGACTAGGGCGGCAGGTAACATGGACGGGACTGTGTGTGTGTGTGTGTGTGTGTCGAGGGGAGGCCGGTGACAGAGAGGCTAGCTGCTCTGGTTGTGGTCCGGACAGACAGGCTCATTAACCGGGGGGAGACGGTCTCCCTCCGCCCCCTGCTGCTCCCTCTGACCTGGGTCAGGACCGGGTCAGGACCTGGCTAGCACCGGGTCGGATCAGAGGCGAGCTAATGACAGGCTAATGAATGATCATCCGTTGTCTCGGGGCCAGGGGCTCCGGTAACTTACACATCGATGAGCCTACCGCCTGTGTTCGCTGTCCACATGCATTTCCTGATGCGGGCCGGACTCACGCACACACTTCCATATGAAACAGGGTACTGGAGCATATGAGTGGGTCAGTGTGCATGACTGTATTTCTGTATGTGGGGGGGAGGCGGAGCCGGGCTATCATACCAATGACTGTGTGTTTTGGAAGTTGTCAATAGTGTGACTAATTGTACAATTACATAGGTGAATGTTTATTTTGTTTTAAGGGTATACATCACAATCACTTCATTGGCTATTACGAAGAAGTAGCACAGAAATTTGTTTTTTTGTGATGTGTGTGTGTGTGTGTGTGAGAGAGATTGACAGAGAAAGATAGTGTGTGTCTGCCACTGACAGATCACAGATCTGTGCTCGGCAATCACAAAGGACTGTGATTGGTTGGTAAACACAACGAGTGCCGGTGCGGCTGTCAACCTATCAGAGCTCTCTATTGATTCACTGACAGATCAGCCGATTACTGGGTGCTATGGGCCTCAGTGCATTACCGTAATAAATGTACACAGCAGTCGGTAAGCATGATTATCATCTTTCTCTCAAATACCAGGGTTTTAGGAACCAAGCCTTAGGACCCATGAGTGGAGTACAAGAAATCGTTTGGAGACATTCGATATAGTATTTGTTTTGATTTCACATGGGAATGCACCAGGTCAGAAGACAGCTGTGTGGAATGAGACAGGTATGTGAATACTCCTCACAATGCAGGACAGCTTGACTGGTCTACTTGCATTAGAAAATGATGGGATTATGATTATAATGGCATGGTGGGTAGAGAGGGGGGAAGAATGTCTTTATCCACTAGAAAGTATAGGTGGGAAGATGCATTTTAGCCGCTGTGAATCCCTTTTCTCCGGTCGTAAACTGGCTTTAGCTGCATCACTATTGTCCTGGGAGCTGCTCACTGGAATTTGTTTCTGTCCGATCCTGGAGTTGCTTCTTAAAAAAAAAAAAAAAAAAAAAAACACCTGGAGAGAAGATTGAACCTGGCCCGCAAGTGCAGGGCCAGAACTGAAGCGTCTGGGTAATGTGATTTCACTGTGCTCCAGAAACGCTGGATCTCTCTTTGAATATCCACAAGCTATCCGTATTTCTCTCCTCTCCAGGCATAAACACTGTATATATGCCTGCTTACATTTACTGAAAGCCCTCTCAATCTGTCCTCCTCCTACCCTCGGTACACACACACACACACACACACACACACACCTTGCACGGCGAGCATTACTCACCCGCTACTGAGTAACGTCAGAGAACAAACTGGTCCACCATCAGCATTCAATTACGGCCCTAATGAACTTGGCCCACGACGGGCCCATTCCTCACCCAGAAAAGCAATCTGGAGCTGGGCTATGGCCATTACTAAAGCGCCCCTGTCTCCGTCCCCCACCCGGGAGGTAGGAGTGTGTTGACTCTAGAGTGGTGCAAGTGACAAATGGCCCAGAGGGATCTTTTAATTTGGGCTGCTGTAAATAAGAAGAGACTGAGCTGAGGAGAAAGGAAGGAACGTGAGAAAAGGAGGGGTGAGAAAAAGAGAGATCGAGATACGAAGAGATGAGGAAGGAAGAAAGCGTGAGATCGAGTGCGATTGAGAGAGAGAAAGAGAGAGAGAGACAGTCTAGTTGTGGTGTGAGTGAGTGAGTGAGTGAGTGGGTGGGTGCATGCTTGGGTTGCACAGCTTGTGTACGTGCACTGCTCTCTCCTGCGCGCGTGTGACAACACGTGAGCGAGGAGGAAGGTGTGTGAGAAGCTGACCTTGACAGATACTGTAGAAGGTAGAGTCTATCCAGCCGCTGTGTGTATACACAGGCTGGAACTGGCATGCAGCCAGAGGGTAAACATAGCTCCACTTAAGCCCCTCACCCTTCAATGGAACACATGTTGATCTATGATTTCGGACTGAGGAGAACTGGAACCCCTTCATGTCACAACCCCTCTCTTAATGAGAATAACACCTTTTAGCTCCTATGAACGCCTGGTGCCTATGCAGTGTGCATGTGCGTCTGAAAGGGGCAGGGGGGGTCTCACCATGGGTCTGTGCCCGGGGCCTGGGGCTCCGGCAAGGGCCGCCGCTCCAACTCCGGCCCCAGGCTGCTTCTCGGCCTGGTCGAGCTGCCCCAGCTGCTGGGTGATGCAGGCCATCTCCTCTTGCAGGCGCTCGGTGTGGACGGAGATCTCGGCGATCTTCTCGGCGGCGGCGGCTGTGAGGAAGGCCTCCTTCAGGTCCACCAGGTGCAGGGTCCTCTTCTCCTCCAGGCGCACCAGCCTGTGGAGCTCGTCAAACTGGCCGTTCACGTAGGCCTCCAGCTGCTCCGTCGACATCTAGGTTGGGGAAGGAGAGAGTCATGTTGTTTTTTTTGGGGGGGGAACATGAAAATTATTTATTTCGGGCCTGTGAAGCCCATTGAATTCAAACAGAGAGGCAGAAAGAGAAAGAAGAGAGGAAAGGAGAGAGAGTGAGAGAGAGAGAGAGAGAGAGAGAGAGAGAGAGAGAGAGAGAGAGAGAGGAGCTGGAGATTTGAGCTCCTGCATATGCAGGAGGTCAAAATGTTAAAGAGGATGACAGAGGACTGACGGACGTCAGGGCTTATTACTGGCACGGCAGATGAACATGGCGGAGCTGCCCTTGCAAGACATGAAGGACTTCGATACAGAGCTAAAACAGAGAGCGGAGAGGAGGAGTATTAATGTGGATGGAAAACAAAGGAAAGCAAAAAGGATAAGATAAAACACTACCAAAGGTTAGAGAGACGGAAGGAGAGGCCGTAGACCGACATTTAAATGAGAGGTGGAGACAGGAGAGAGGGAGGAAGTAGGAAAGGCTAGATTCTCCGTTTATTTTTGCTTTCCTTCAACGGCCTGTTCACGAGAGCATCATTCTGACGAGACTGCCGTCCTGCTCTGTGTCGTGTCATCGTGTGGCACACAGTCTCCCCTCCGGAGTCCGACGCCTCGGCCTGGCGTCTCGTCTGCAGATAGAGACCTCAGAGAGGCTGTCTACCACGGCGAGCCATCTGTTTAGCTTTCAGGGCGATTGAACGGCTCGCCGCGGTTCTCTTTTAATTCATTTCCAAGCCCCCCCACGAGGCGCTCTTTAGCTACGACTCATTAGAATGCGTCTCCTCGCCGGGCGCGCCACCTGCCCCTCTTCAC